>NW_026931611.1:0-4796 GCF_032062105.1 Saccostrea cuccullata
TAACCAAGGATTGAAACCCCTCATAACTGTAGTTAAGGGTAGAATTCACCAAAAGACACTACCTTAATTACACTTTATCATAACATACACATAATTATATAATTGCAAATTTACCTTTATTCTTCAATGTTTGGTCTTGGTTTCCTTATTTCTCCATTCATCAGAAAAGAGTCATTTTTATACCCATTCGTCACTTAAACCACTCCTGAAATAATTGTTTTCCCCAAAAAATGTGGGGCAGTGTAATTTTATTTTTTTTTAACTTGTTTCGTGTTCTCTGTGACTTTGAAGCAAAAGGCAAATATCCGATGCCGCCAATTTCAAAACTGACATTCACACAAATCTTATATATGTAGGATATGAAACGGGAAAGGGAAAAAATAAGCTGTTTTAACACAGGTTCATCTAAGGAGGGTTTCAAATCAAAACCCCAGGGGACCCTGAAGATGACTTGATCATTAAAACAAATCCATCGTTTTCAAGATTAATGAATTAGGAAAGTTGTGAGAGAAAATTGTAATAGCCTAATGGCTTCTCATCATTGAACCATTTTCATTTCCGCTGTGAATCCCCGCTGATACACTTATAATCAACCCTTTGTATTGGATAGAGCTGCGGCCATGTCATAATAAACTGGCCTAAATTAAACGGGAATTTCAACATTTTCTCACCTCCAAAATTAAGCCTGTAAAACCCCAAAAATTTGCCACAAACCCCCCCAATTTGTTTACATTTAACATTATACTATGTTGTGAGTAACTTAACCTTATCTACTCTTGTCGTCGTATTTTTCTTTTTTTTAAATACATATGAAATATTCAGTTCAAAAGATCATGAAGATGTAAAAAAATTTCAGGAAAAATTTATTCCTTTTCGATGATATATCTACACATACACAATAATTAAAAAGAAAATAAGCTGTATAAAAACACTTTTTTTTTGACAATAGAACTCTTATATTTTAAATTTGATTTGCTATCTTTATGCCAGTGTCTTTGATCCTATTGTAATTCATTATTTACATTTAAATTTGGGGTGTCAGACTGAAAAAATTGTAAATGATTGTAAAGATTAAATAAGATATATTTTATTTCATGGAGGTTATTACAGTTACACAATCTGTCTATTTCATGTACTTCTTTTTTTTTAAATTTTAAACATCCCTTTTTTTAAACTTTTAACACAAAATGCAATTTGTTTATTCACAAATTTAAAGAAATATAAATGTATTATGTAATAACTTCAGCAAATAACCCCTACACTTTGTAATCATGGGGGAACTTGGAAAAAGGTTTAAAATTTTTTCTTTTTCACAGGCTGATATCGATTATTTTTTTTTAAAGGGTTAAATTCCCGAGTGTTTAAGAATTACTCTCTTTTAAAAAATAATTAAAAAATGTACAGATAGACTAATTTATGTTTGAGAAATCTGAAAGAAAAAACTGTTTTTTGCAAACCTTTTTTACAACAGATATTGCATGTCTTGTCGAAAGGGTTCCAGAGAATTGCTATATTAGGTACATGAAGTTGCCAAAAAAATGGACATTCTGTCCTAGTTTAAAATATAGTGTCTACAAAATTACTTTCTTTATTTCATGTAATGCAAAACAATCCCACACAGTTAAGTACAATTGATTATCAATTCCCCCATCCATTAATTCTCGATTAGGAGCAATATGTGCTCAGCATGTATCTTTATGTTAATTAGTATCACATTGCCCATCCTGCCGAAATGCAATTACTTTCAGTCAGTCAATTAATTAAGTGAAAAAAATACACTTTGTTGCCTGAATCAAAAAAGTTATGCTTAAAAAAAATAAAAGAATGTATTTTTTTATTCTAAAAATGATGTACATATAAATTTGAATTTCAAAAATCAGCAACAAAATTTTATCATTTTATCAGTATTGCTTTTCCTTAATAATTTTTTTTTTTCATATATTATTTTAGTTGTTTTTAAAAATATAGATAGATAGATAGATACATAGATATCCTTTCAAAGAAAGGAAACATGCCAAGAAAACCTATCTGGAGAGCGAACTCAATAAAAGCTGAATTAACGTTAATCTGTAAAAATTCCCCAGAGATTTTTGCACGGTTACACAGTTGATTGGGTTTAAAACAAAGGTACAAAACTAATTATTTGGAATCCTTTGCACCCATTTTTTTTTTGGGGGGGGGGGGGGGGTATATTAATCAATTACTGTAAAAAAAAAAAAAATATTAAAGAAAAAGACAGTTATAAAAATTATTAATTTTACAATGCTGTGGAAAACTAAATTGTTAATAGAAAAAACTGTATTTCAATTTTTGTTTTACCATTTCCATATAATTCTATTTCCCTTTGTATAAATTAACTTCGGGTACGATATAACTTGGTAAATCTGGAAGTACTGCGAGTTGAATTATTGGGGAAAAGGGTCCCAAAATTCCCAGAAGTTGGTATCATTTCCTAGTTAAAAAAAAGGGGGGAGGAGGAGTACAAAAGGGGGGAAGAGGTATCACACAGGTATTTGACCATCAAAAAACTAAGTCAAATATCAGATTGATTTTCCTTACATTTAATTTTTTTTTTTCTTTTCCAATTTTTTTTTCCAACTTGTGCCTAATAAATTTTTTGTACTTTTTGAACAAATAAAGTTTTGGAAAAGGAAAATGGTTAAAACTTTAAAAAAGGTGAAATTTTAGGTAGCCCTGTTTGAAAAATGGAAAAAGTCAGAAAATGCCGCGTAGGTACCGTTTTGTGTGTGAGGATGTTTTAGCTAGTGTGACAGGTTATGTTTAACATCTCCTGTTTTTTTTTTTTTTTTTGCAAGTAAACAATTACCAGATTCTTTTTTTACGATTTGTTTGGTAAAAAACATTTACCGTTGTGATACCTAGACACATCCTGATTGGCTATGTTAATATTTTTATTTTAATGTAGAAAATTCACTGATAGAAATAAAAGTATCAAGTATTTTTTTTTAAACCCAAAAAAAGCTGAAAACTTAGGATCCACCCTCCTGAAATAAAATTTACTGCCGTAAACCGTCTTGCCAGCGTTTGGGGAATACAGGTAATTTGATCAATTACACTTTTATTGACTTCATCAGTCGCGTCAATCGGACAATATTTCTTTGAATGTACATGTTTACTGTTCATATTTTTGTTACATCTTGAAAAATAAATATTTTCATTAATGTATTAATTAATATACTGTCACATCAAATAAATATACATATGCGATACATGTAGTAGTAGAGTATATGTAAAACATGTAACTTAGTAAAATGCAATAAACTTCAATGGATTTACATAATTAGCAATTTCTCAGATGTAAGTTTGCGCTTTTAGGTTTGATAGATAATATATTAAGATGCTTACAGAATTGTAAAATAACGGTTTAACAGTACTTGAGATCGGAAATTAAAAACCCAAAACACCATTATCGAATACAATTGGTAAGTAGTAACTTACAGTTAGGAATAGAAAATACAGGCATATAAAAAGGAAGGCGATATACTAGTTTTATTTTTTTTATTTAATTTTTGAATGATTTACATTATTTTAGTTTTTAAAATCAAAGGCTTAAAACAAGTTTTAGAAGTTTTACTTTAGCTTTTTCTAAAGTCTATTTTTTAATTTTTGACCCAATGATGTTAGTTTTGATAGGTCAACTAAAACGAGTAACAGTAAGTTTTTAAAAACTTTGAAACCTAACTATTGGTAACTGCTGTATGAAAGATAATGTCTATGCAATGCATTGCAGCAGAGTACACATATCAACAAAATGTTAATAGCTAAGGCGACTTATGATTTTTTTAGGGCTTAATTTTTTTATGGTGAAAAAATATGGAACTAACAGCTTGATTTAGGTCAAATATTATGACATGGCCGCAGCTCTATCCAAAAACAAGGGTTTGATTACAAATGTAACAGCGGGGATTCACGCACCGGAAAAGAAAATGATGAAATGATAAGAATCAGACCATCTCAATTTTCTCTCACAACAATCTATTGACGCTAAATCATTCATTTATCTTGAAAGCAATGAATTTGTTTTTAGGTTCTGTGTGAAAACAGTTTATTTTTCCGTTTCCGGTTACATGTGTATTATCCCCACATGAGGATTTGTGTGTAACATGTGTAAGGCAGTTTTGAAATTGGCGGTATCGGGGGTATTTGCATTGTGCCCAGTGGCTTCTCCACTTCAAAGTTGCAGGGAACACGAAGCAAGTTAGAGAAAGAAAACCAAGTTAGACTGCCCTTCAATAGGTGAACAAAATTATTTCAGGAGTGGTTTAAGTGACGACTGGAGATATAAAAATGACTTTTTCCCATGAATGGAGAAATAAGGAAACCAAGACCAACATTGAATAATAAAGGTAAATTCATAATTATATATGTATATATGTTACGATAAATGTAATTGAGGTAGTGTCTGATATAAGAATTCTATCCTTAATTACAGTACTAGTTCCATAAGGATTTCGATCCTTGTTCAAGATGGTTGTTTTTCTTTATTGTGTGAAATACTAAACACTTTAGCGATCATTTTATTTGCAGTAAAACTACCTCTATGTACATATTATCATTTAACTCTCTGAACTCCCCTTTTTGGGGTTAGTGATTAGTGTTTAAGTAGCAAATGTCCTGTCTGAACTAATTATTTAAAATAATGTTTCATGGAAACGTATAAGATAATTTTATTTCCAATTTTTGGCCCAGAAGGCATAACAGTTCTTACAATGACAAGATAGAAAGTTCTGAGAAAAAAGGTTAGTAAACATATACAAACATAAACACACACACAC
>NW_026931612.1:0-4756 GCF_032062105.1 Saccostrea cuccullata
TGTAATGCTTCAAGCTGGATGTTCACAGCGTCATGTTGGAGCGCAATTGGTGTTAGTCATTCTGTTATAGGACGTTTGTTGGAACGATACGAAGAGACTAATAGTGTCAAACGGAGACCTAAAAGTGGTCGTCCAAAAAGTACAACTGTTAGACAAGATAGACAAATATCACTACTTGCGAAGAGAAATCGAATGTCTTCAGCTGTTGCTTTGAAAAAAGAGCTATCTGCAGCAACAGATATAAGGATTTCAGCACAAACCTTGAGAAACAATCTGCATGATGCGGGATTACGTGCCAGAAGACCTGCTGTGCACCCACCTTTAACCGTGGAACATCGCAACCGTCACCACCAGTTTGCTCAAGATCATATCAACTGAGACCATCATCGTATCCAAGGAGTGCTATGGACTTATGAATCAAGATTTTGTCTTGATTGGGAGTTGAACTATGTTCAATCTCCCATGGGCATCACGCATTTAACATGCGCATTAATCTGTGTTGATTATATAGAGCCGAAAGCGAGGTAACTGTGTCGGCTGATTTACTCCGATGCTATTCAACAGAAAACATGCATAAACATCCGCCACAAATAGTTCATGTCATTTTCTCCTGAATTGATCTAATTTTCATAATGTAAGTAAATGTAATGATAAAGTAATCTAATTTTGAATATTAGATTTCTTTCAAAGTAAAACTAAATTATAAAGAACCTCGAAAGTTTTTCGTAATAGAACTCAGTTTTAGTGTAGCGTCCTACACTGAAAGAGATACGAACAACAACTCCACATACTGACGGCAAGCGGTAAATCTAGTCTTCTCACCCCCGACTGTCCCGGATTTTTGGCAATTTCTTTTTTACCGGTGCACAGAATTTATTCAAACTTTTCATGAACATTTTCTTTATTTAAATGAATTCATTAATGCATAAGAACTTTAGAAAACATGCGTATTCATTACTAATTCAGCAGTATCACCTGCCAAAAGCGGTAAAACTAGTACTCTGTTATAAATGTTAAACCCCAAAACGGACACCAATGTTTTCGTAAAATCGCGATTAAAAACAACAAAATGAAGTACATATATTTTTTTAATAAAAGGAAAACCTCATTTACTTACAAGATAATTTGTACGCACACAAACTCTTACATATACCACTGTTTTTATGTTTGGTCAATAAATTTGTTTTTAACTTGGTATTGCTTTTTTTCCCCACAATATTAAAAAAGATTAGGTTCTGACGTACTCCATGTAAAATATCCGTGTAATTGAAATACATCTATATTCACAGAGAAGTTTTATATAGAAAACTGTTAGCTCTTAAAAGGATGCTGTGTTAAAATCCACATTTTATCAACATTGGTATTATATTCCTGCGAAATTGAAATTTTCATAACACATGGTAAAGGTGCAAAGGAAAAATATATTACAAATTTGTGACTGTGAGCAGTGAATTATATAAATGATCAACTGCCTCTAATATAAATATAATGGCAGTGTCTATGTTTTGCAATGGGAAACCCAAAATATGTATAGCATGAAAAAGTAATAGAGGAAGCACAACCGCAATATGCAATAAAGATTTATTAAAATTTCGTTAAGGGGTGTAAGGGAGTTGCGGAAAAGAGAGGGGATCCTAAGCAAAAACAGATACGGAAAACCCCCATTAATAAACCCCCCCCCCCCTTTTTAAGCAGGGGGTAAAAAAAAGAGAAGGCAACATTATGGCCCATGCATTTTTTTTGCTATTTTGTCAAATGTTTTTTAAACTGTTGCAATAAAAAATTAAAAGTTTCTGTATTTAAATAATAATATTGTTCACTCACTTAACATCACAGATTTTATTTTACACCATTTTCAACTCCCATGAGTGCTTTCAGTACTTTGATTTTAATTAGGGATGTCAAATGGTCAATTTCTCGGACTTTTTTCCGATAGTACCCGGGTATGGTAAAATTGAAAATAAATATGAACAAGTAAATTGATGAATATATAACATTGTAAACTCTTTAGAAATAAAACCACATGCTCTGATAGGAGGTTTTCCCGTAAGTGTGTTTTTTTTAACAATGATGAGCACTCTGCCCCCTGAAATTTAATATAACATTATTTATGTTCAATTCATTTATAATAAACACAAAAATAAAAAAAAAGTGGTTCACAGAGATTGTGTTTACAAAAAAATTTAAACTGCTCCGTATATTGTAATGTTAATTTTCTTTACTAAGTATCGTCGTATAGTTTTACTTTGAATTGATAATTTCCCCAAAAAAGCGGATTTTGGATTTTAGTACACTTTTCGATCATCAATATTTTATAGCATTATTGGACGTTATTTTGTAGAGTTGTGCAATGATGGACATCATTTTTTAAAGCCTTTGGTTCAGCCATTTGTATAAGCAGGTAATCAAAGACAACCATATCAACAATCGCGCGTGCAATATCTTCTGCTCTTTTCTTACAGTACTTAGAAGAAGAAACAATCGAAAGGATGGATTGGCCAGCAACATCATCTGACCTGAATCCGATAGAGCATGCATGGGACATGCTCCAAAGCAAATTTTAAAGGGCAAAACCAACCAAGCACGCTCCGTGAACTTGAGTTTCCCTTGTTGAGGAATGGTCAAGAATTCCACGGGTAGGGGCGGATACAGGATTTGTGGTTAGGGGGGGGGTGGATAACTTTGTTGAGGCAAGGGGTCGGGGGGCCCCTTAAGGCCCCCCAGGGGGTCCAGGGCGAAGCCCTGGGGGGGCCCCAAAGGGAAGCCGGGTTTTCTTTTTTTCCCAGTAAAACCAGACACTATAATAGTGCATATTTTTCTTTTTTTTTTGTTAAAAGTGGCATATAGGTTGGATGTTTGAATGATAATATTGTATTGAATGTTTCTCAGTTCTCATTGTATTGTAACACATGCCACCATAATAAACGATTTCCTCTTAGTACTTACTAACAGTGGTATTGGTTAGTGATGTACCAAAGTAGCCTGTTTTAAAACTAGTTATATCATACTTTGAATGGGGGGACCCAGGGCGGCCCCCAAAATTGGATTTTTGAGTTTTTAAGGTAAAACCAGGCAGAATAACAGTGGTTTGGTTGGTTTTGTACCAAAATGTGGCATTATAAATATTAGTCACATCATACTTTTAAAATTTTAGGGGGGGGGGGGCGTCGCCCCCCCCCCCCTTTAAAACCGCTAGTGGGTAAATTCCGAAATTTAATCAACAGTTTTCAAAACATGTAGGGGAAATTGGGCTAGAGGCGGTCATACAAGACACTGAAAGTATAACATTTGGACTTTCCAGGTTAATTTAAAAACCCTTTAAAACACGACTGTTGTTTCCCATAAATCTTGTATTGATGAATATTCTTGTTGTTTTGACAGTTTCATGTTGTTACATGTTTTCATTTGTTTATTATATGATTGTTTACTTTTAAAATGTTATTTGTTTCCATCACCTTTACAATATATGTTGCAAAATTAAAATTCTAAGTTGGCCCTTAACTTATTTTGCTGAGTGTATATGTACTACGTAGACAAAAATGCAATAAATCCCTTTCTTTAAACAATAAATTATAATACAACTTCATAAAAAATGCTTAAAGTTAAATATTCATGAAAACGAAAGTAAGCATTTAAAATCTCAAATGCAATGGTCCAAATTTTCTCAGCTTATGAAATAATCAATTAAAAATTAGACAACCTGAATAACCTGTCATGTTTAGCCATAAGTGGGTATTCGATCGACAGATATACGAAAACTTTATTCGCTATTAAAAGTCGATGGCAACATCTACAACAAGAATTGAACAATATTTCACGCGAAGAAATTGAGCTTGTGTGTAAAGAATGGGAAGAAGATGAACACCTGCGTTGCAAAATTGGTGGATTCACACCTTTTTACGTTCACTCTTTCTATTTATGACTAGAAAAAATGCCTACTTTGTGATTTTTAACTTAATTGTGACATGCAAGTAAGGGCTAAATAAATGCTTGTAAATGCTCTAATATATGCGTTTTACCCGACCAACTTTTTTTTTATGTTTTATTTTCTATATTTTTTTTTCTTTTGTAAAGTCAGAAGAATGGGGTCTGTTTTTGACATAGTTTTATTATTTTTTTTTTTTAAAATTTTCTTTAAAGTATCGAACTGAGATTGGGTACACAGAATAGAAGGATATGGAGACAACGAAAAGTATTAAATCTCAAAGCAAATTAATTTTGTTTTGTAAAATTTAAACAGTGGAAATTTAAGAAAATAAATTGAGTATTTATATATGTTTGTCTGAATATCAAATATTAAAGTTTTTTTTAGCTCACCTACCAAGGCTCAAATGAGCTTTTCTATAAAATTTTTTTTTCTGTTGTCGTTGTCGTTGTTGTCGTCGTAAACTTTTCACATTTTAATCTTCTTCTCAAGAACCACTGGGCCAATTTCAAACCAAACTTGCTACAAAGTATCCTTGGGGAAAAGGGGGTTCAAGTTTGTTTAAATGAAGGGCCACACCCTTTTCAAAGGGAGATAATTGAATTGAGAAAAATTATCGGCATTTTTAAAAAAAAAAATAAAAAATCTTCTAGGAACCACTGGGCCAGGAAAAATAAAACTCATAGGAATCATCCTCAGGTAGTGTAGATTCAATTTTGTTCAAATCATGACCCCCGGGGCTAGGGTAGGGCCAAAATGGCCGACCAAAGTTTAACATAGGAATATATGGGGAAAAAACTTTAAAAATCTTCTTTTCAAAACCATGGGCCA
>NW_026931613.1:0-48907 GCF_032062105.1 Saccostrea cuccullata
AAATATTTCTTTTGTTAATAGCTCAAAAACGAAAAAGAATTTCTGAATAGTTGTTGAACAAAAAATGTTCAAAATATTAAGATTGTTAAGATGAGATTCTGAGAAAGGGGCTGGGTACTCGAATTAGGGGCCAAGAGGGGCCAAAAGTCTTTAATATATAACTCTTTATGAGTATATAATTTGTAATACATTACCGAAGCAAAGTTGTTTATCTCAACCATCTACAACTATGTATTATGATTTTCATGTCGTATGGTACATAATAAGGGGCCACAAGGGGCCAGAATGCTAAATCTTTGACCCTTTATATCTGGGAAGTCAAATTTATTTTGATAAGTAATATTGAACAAAAGATGTCTAAAATAGTGTTTTAAACAATATGCCGTCTTTTATTTTTCGCTAAACGTCCCTTTTAGGGAGTTGAAGGGTTGGCCCCTAAATATTTCTTTTGCAAATAACTCGAAAACGAAAAAGAGTCTCTGAATAGTTGTTGAACAAAAAGTGTTCAAAATCCTTAGATC
Organism: Saccostrea cuccullata; assembly: GCF_032062105.1. Classification (NCBI taxonomy): domain Eukaryota; kingdom Metazoa; phylum Mollusca; class Bivalvia; order Ostreida; family Ostreidae; genus Saccostrea; species Saccostrea cuccullata. Next base: position 522 of record NW_026931613.1, read on the forward strand.
GTTAAGATGAGATCCTGAAAAAGGGGCTTGGCGCTCAAATTAGGGGCCAAGAGGGGCCAAAAATCGAATTTCTAAGTCTGTTATATTCAATGTCTTTTTACAGATAATGGAGGCAAAACGATCTTCTTCAAAACCTTAATCATTATTGAAGAATGGAAATCTCATTCAAAATCTTATCTCATCTCATCAAGAATCGGACGGAAGACCCACTCGTTGCTCGCAACGAGATCTCATCTAGTTATGTCGCCCCGAACGAAGTCGGGGACGACATATTGATATTGTACGCATGTTTTTTTTATCCAGGCTGTTTCTCGGAGATGGCTGGGGCAATCTTCCTGAAACTTTCCTCAAAGGACGATCACTGGTTGTAGTTGTGCAGTGAGGTCGTTCAGTTCCAATATGTCTACCGTTGCCATGGAAACCTGTAAAAAGCGACGAATTTTGTCCGAGAGTGTTCTCTCTGGTCCCTTAAACGTTCGTCATGAAACTCTTTTTATTTTAATGATTAGTATCTGTAGTTGTGCGCCTTGCATTTAAAATTTTTAAATAATCGAATATTGCCATGGAAACCAGGGGAATGTTAAAATTCTTTAATTTCGATTTTCTCCATAACTACTCAAGCAATCGTTTTGAAACTTTCAATGTTAATTCCTTGCAATGTGTCAAAGTGATTTTTACTTTTAAAATAATTGTAATGAGTCGCTCACAGTTGTCATAGAAACGAAACAGAAAAAAGGTTAAGATGTACACATGTGTTCTCCAAGGTCTAGGTCAAAGGGTCAAAGTTCTTCGTGTCCAATAAAAGTTCTTTTCACAAGGATTACATATTTGAAATGCGAAAGCCCTAGCCCTTACCGTTCAAACGTAAGGTACTATGTTCAAGACGACCCCCCCCCCCTTTTGAAGCGCACTGCCAGTTAGAATACACATATCTAACATATACAACTTACAAGTAACGTTTTAAAAGTTTCATTTATAAAATTCAGTTCTCCTGATGTGATTTCATAGTTTGCCAACCTTCATTCTTCTTCTGTCTTGTCTCTAGATTTTATAAGTATTTTATTTTATCTATATATAAAATAACGATTGTCAACTGCATTTATTAGCATTTCGCATTTTTTTTTTTGTATATCTATTACTTGTATATTATTAATTTCATTAGATAGTGCAAGTATAAATTAGAAAATTGTGTACGTTATTTCCATAGTTTTTATTCATTCATAAATCCTAGGATCCGCTCCTACAGGTGCGATAAGCCTTGATCGCTTCTGTAAACAAAACATTCATCTCGCCGAAAATGTTCACGATTCCGCTAAACTGAGAAAGTTTACACATGATTTATCATCTCATAAGAAACATCAGCCCTGTACAATGCAGAAATGCTCGAATTGAAGGTGGCATGTCAGATTCGTTTTTCGGCAGAACCTCTAAAAATGAAAGTGAAATTTCAGAGTTCTCACTGGCGTTATAATACACAAAATAATTCGGCTGATCTTCTTAAAAAATTACATTTGCCAAGCTTTATTGGTAGGAAAGATACTGCCAATTGACAAGTATGAGGCTCAGTTCAGTACATCTGCCCAATTTCTTTTATGCAAGTCTGCAAATTTAGGAACTTGTAATTTTTTCCTGCACTACTTTCTTCTCCTACCGATTCTAAAAATAAAATGGGATGTACCCAATTAAGGTCTTCCGTTTCCAACGGAAAGGACTGATACGACTCGATGGTTGTCCAAGCTGAGCTAATGGACCATTGTTTTAGTGATGATAAAAATGAAAGTCTTGTCCAGTACGGGGCGACATATGCTATTGCTTGCAATAGCAGACTTTCTAGTTAAGGTCTTCCGTCTTCACGGAAGTTGGGGAACATATTGTTTTTACTCTGTTTCTTATTATTATTATTATTATTATTATTATTCTTTTTTTTGACAAAATTTTGTGCAGGCGATTTCTCGAAAACTATTCAGCGGTTTTTCATGAAACTTTCACAAAATATGAGTTATAATATGAAATTGTTACTTCCGATGCAAAATTTGGAAAATTCGCTTCTGGTGCCAAGTTATGGACAATTTCCTGATTTTAAAATGCAATTTTGTCGCCCCTTTTTATCGAAAACGGTTTAGGATATGAACTGGAGACTTCTTGGAGATGATAGATCATGACTTTGTGGTTTGCAGAATCACCTTTTCGTGCGTCGTCAGTACTTCCGGTCGTTACGAGATGCAAATTTAAAAAAATCGTATTTTCTGACTTTTTTGTTTTTCAGTATTTTTCATTTATTTTCGGCTTGTTTATAGAAACACTTCTAATCATGCTTACTATATAATTTGTTTGAATGGTGATAAGTCTAAACTCTAGATATTAGTATTCAAAAATCTGAAGCGGGTCCAAAATGGCGGCTGTCTCTGTCAACGCCGACATTTCGCAATAGGTGTTTTCGGAGGCAGCCGAGCGTTTGTTTGAACGAAAGTAACATAAGAATAAATGAAAGGCAAAGGAATACTTGGATTGTCACGTCGTATTTATGTTGCAGTTCTGTGTCAAACTAACGTCTTCTATAATTGGTTTTGGCTGGTTTTCAAAGTAGAAAAAGAAAGGACTAAATGTTCAAATGAAATTCGATACCTAATATTTCTTGTGCATCGCTGAAAAACAGATCTTAAATCATACTTATAAGTAATGCTTTCTCAAAAAAGAATATCAATTAATTTTGTCAATATAAATATTAACCACTGTTTTTCCTATGCACACTTGTGTCATATTAAACTAATAAATTAGACAAAAATAAGAAAACATTTTTTTTAAAGATCGCTTTATGAAGTTTAATTTAGCATTCTTGTCTCAAAGACCTGATTCAAGTTATTGAGCATAAACGATATCGGATTCCTGACAGTCGTAGGGCGAGCCATGTTTTCCGGCGAAACTTTTCAACCTTTTTCGATTAACTATTCGGGATAGTTCACTTTGAGGATAAACAGGAAATTGAAAAAAAAAATCATAACCGTTTCACCGCTTTAGTGTTACATGCATATGTACAATATGGAATTTGTAAAATGTGTTAAACATACTTTCTAAACTTCGAATCTTAGGCTATAAGAACGTTCTTTTCTTTTAATCTTATTAAAGCTATCACTCCTATTTAATAGAACATTCCAAAGAAAAGGGGCAAAGATTAACTCATGGCGTTTGGCGCTAAAATTTGAATAGTGACCCGCCTTTCATAATTTTAAGAGAGAAGGACTGTATCATTGATACATACAAGTAGATTTAGAGTAGAGGTCCCGATAGCGTAATATTTAGTGCGTTGGAATTTCATGTGGCGTTCAATCCCCCTTGTGTGCAAATCTTTTTTTTTACTTTTCAAATCGATTTTACGTTTTCTTTCCGGAATCGGACGGAAGACCTCTCGTTGCTCGCAACGAGTTTCATCTAGTTAAGGTCTTCCGTCTTCACGGAAGACCTTATAGTGATTCTATTGTTTCTTATTATTATTCTTATTATTATTATTATTCTTTTTTTTGACAAAATTTTGTGCAGGCGATTTCTCGAAAACTATTCAGCAGTTTTTCATGAAACTTTCACAAAATATGTCTCATTATATGAAGTTGTTACATCCGTAGAGAAAGTTTGAAAATTCGCTTCTGGTGCCAAGTTATTGACAATTTTCTGGTTTTTAAATGCAATTTTGTCGCCCCTTTTTCTCAAAAATGGCTATAGATATGATCTGGAGACTTATTGGAGACGATAGTTTGTCACTTTGTGGTTTGCAGAATCACCTTCTCGTGCGTCGTCAATACTTCCGGTCGTTACTAAATGCAAATTTAAAAAAAATCGTATTTTCCAACTTTTTTGTTTTTTAGTATTTTTCGTTTATTTTTGGTATGTTAATAGAAACTCTCCTCATAATGCTTACTGTACAATTTGTTTGAATGTTGATAAATCCAAACTCTAGATATTAGCATTCAAAAATCTGAAGCGGGTCCAAAATGGCGGCGCTCTCTGACAACGCCGACATTTCGCAATAGGGGTTTACGTAGGCAGCCGAGCGTTTGCTTGAACGAAAGCAACATAAGAATAAATGAAATGTAAAGGAAAACCTGGACTTTCTCGTCGTAGTTTCGTTGCATTTCTGTGTCAAACTAACGTCTTCTATAATTGGTTTGGCTGGTTTTCAAAGTAGAAAAAGAAAAGACTAAACGTGCAAATGAAATTCGATACCAAATATCTGTTGTGCATCACGGAAAAACAGATCTTTAATCATACTTATGCATAATACTTTCTCAAAAAATAATATTAATATTGTCAGTATATATCTTAACCATTGTTTTTCCTTTACACATTTGTGTCATAATAAACTAATAAATAAAACAAAATATAAGAAAACAATTTTTTTTAAAGATCGCTTCATGGATTTTATTTAAGCATTCTTGTCTCAAAGACCTGATTCAAGTTACTGAGCATAAATGATATCTGATTCCTTGACTGTCGTAGGGCGAGCCATATTCTTCGGCGAAACGTTTCAACCTTTTTCGATTAACTAATCGAGATAGTTCACTTTGGGGATGAACTGGAAATTGAAAAAAAATCATAACTGTTTCACCGCTTAAGAGTTACATACATATATACAATATGGAATTTGTAAAATGTGTTAAATATACTTTCTAAACCTCGAATCTTAAGCTATAAGAGCTTTCTTTTTTTTTAATTTCATTGAAGATATCACACCTATATAATAGAAAATTCCAAAGAAAAGGCTCAAGATTAACTCGTTGCGTTTGGCGCTAAATTTTGAATAGTGACCCACCTTTCATAATTTTAAGAGAGAAGCACTGTTTCCATAATATATTCAAGTAGATTTAGAGTAGAGGTCCTGATAGCGTAATATTAAGTGCTTTGGAATTTCCTGCTGGCGACTTGGGTTCAATCCCCCTTGTGTGCAAATCTTTTTTTTTTTTTTATTTTAGCTCGATTTTACGTTTTCTTTCCAGAATCGGACGGAAGACCTCTCGTTGCTCGCAACGAGTTTCTCATCTAGTTATTATTATTATTCTTTTTTTTTGACAAAATTTTGTGCAGGCGATTTCTCGAAAACTATTCAGCAGTTTTTCATGAAACTTTCACAAAATATGTCTCATAATATGAAGTTGTTACATCCGTAGAGAAATTTTGAAAATTCGCTTCTGGTGCCAAGTTATTGACAATTTCCTGATTTTAAAATGCAATTTTGTCGCCCCTTTTTCTCGAAAATGGCTAATGATATCATCTGGAGACTTATTGGAGACGATAGTTTGTCACTTTGTGGTTTGCAGAATCACCTTCTCGTGCGTCGTCAATACTTCCGGTGGTTACGAGATGCAAATTAAAAAAAATCGTATTTTCCAACTTTTTTGTTTTTCAGTATTTTTCATTTATTTTTGGTATGTTAATAGAAACCCTCCTCATAATGCTTACTATACAATTTGTTTGAATGTTGATAAATCTAAACTCTAGATATTAGCATTCAAAAATCTGAAGCGGGTCCAAAATGGCGGCGCTCTCTGGCAACGTCGACATTTCGCAATAGGGGTTTACGGAGGCAGCCGAGCGTTTGCTTGAACGAAAGCAACATAAGAATAAATGAAATGTAAAGGAATACTTGGACTGTCACGTCGTAGTTTCGTTGCATTTCGTGTCGAACTAACGTCTTCTATAACTGGTTTTGACTGGTTCACAAAAGAGAAAAAGAAAAGACTAAATGTGCTGATGAAATTCGATACCTAATATCTTTTGCGCAAAACGGAAAAACAGATCTTAAATCATATTCATAAGTAATACTTTCTCAACTAAGAATATCGATGAATTGTAAAATATAAAACTTAACGACTGTTTTTACCATGCACATTTGTGTCATATTAAACTAATAGAAATAACAAAAATAAGAAAAACATTTTTTAAAGATCGGTGAATGGAGTTTATATTAGCATTCTTGTCTCAAAGATCTGATTCAAGTTATTGAGCGTAAATGGTATCGATTCCTTGACAGTCATAGGGCGAGCCATGTTTTTCGGCGAAACATTTCAACTTTTTCATAAAAGCTTAGCTTATCGCGATAGTTCACTTTGGGGATTAGCAGGAAATTAAAAAAAGTTAAAAATTCATAGCCGTTTCACTGATTTTGTATAACTTGCTTATATACAATATGGATTTTGTGAAATGTGTTAAATATACATTCTAAACCTAAAATTGTAGGCTATAAGAACGTTTTTTTAATTTCATTGAAGCTAACACACCTATTTTATAGAACATTCCAAAGAAAAGGCGCGAAGATTAACGTGTAGGCGTTTGGCACGACATTTTGAATAGCGACCGGCCTTTCATTATTGTTAGACAGAAGCGCTGTTGTATATGATGTATATACAATTAGATTTAGAGAGGAGGTTCCAATAACGTAGTATTTAGCGCGTTGGATTTTCATGCTGGCGACTTGGGTTCAATCCCCCTTGTCTGTAATTTTTATTTACTTATTCAATCGACGTTACGTTTTTTTCTTCGGAATCGGACGGAAGACCTCTCGTTGCTCGCAACGAGTCGTTTCTAGTTATTATTCTTTTTTCTTCTTATTTCTTCTCCGGACTTTTTTGTCCGCGAGTGTTCTCAGAAACTGTTCACCCAACTGAGCTAAAACCTTTTTAGGGTTAATAGGTGTGTAGTGTAGGTGTGCGGAACGAAGGTCATTTTGCGCGCATACGCATGCACGTGCGTGCGCGTGATATGAGTGAAATGACTGATATACTTAATATAGCTATAACTTTTACAATTTTTACTGAAATGATTTGAAACTCATTACATAAAGATATATTAATAGTGTAGATAAAGTGACACTGTCAAATTAGCACGAACTCACGCGCATGCACGTGCGCTTTGCTCTGATTGGCTGAGACAAAAATCTCAATATCTTCTCTGTTTTTTGACGAAATGCTTTGAAATTTAAAACTTAGGCATGCTTTAGGATATCCTACAATATGGTATATAAGAATTTTCATCAAATCACGCGCATGCACGTGCGTTGCAATCTGATTGGCTTAAATTTTAAATGGCTTTAACTCCCTTGTTTTTCAACCAAACAGGATGGGATTTAGAACATAGACAAACATAATGGACTCCTAGAAGAAGGTATGGTCATCATGAACATGCTTGCACGTGCATGAACGTGCGCTTTCCTCTGATTGGCTAAAACAAAAATCTCAATATCTTTTTTGTTTTTTGACGAAATGCTTTGAAATTTAAAACATAGGCATGCTTTAGGATATCCTACAATGTCATATATATTGATTTTCATCAAATCACGCGCATGCACGTGCGCTGCAATCTGATTGGCTGAAACTTTAAATGGCTATAACCCCCTTGGTTTTCAACCAAACAGCATGGGATTCAGAACATAGATAGATATTATAGACTCCTACAACAGGGAATGGTCATCATGCACAGGCATGCATGTGCGTGCACGTGAAATGTGTAAAATTCTAAATACACTAGAATAAAGATAATTTTGGATCAAATCTGTAATATTAAATACATTAAAATATATCAATAGTGTAGACAAAATGATATGGTCATTGCGCACATGCATTCAAATGTGCATGCGTGCAATGCTGAAATTGAATACTTCTGGTAAAACTTTGTTAAAGTCTTAAATGTATCGCGTTTGTCTTATTTAATGAAGCTTACAGGGAATAAGGCACCAAAAGGAAATTGGGGAGCGTTTGGGGAACATCTGTAACGGTTCCCGTTACAATTAGCCCTAGTTATTATTATTCTTTTTTCTTCTTATTTCTTCTCCGGTACTTTTTTGTCCGGAAGTGTTATCAGAAACTGTTCACCAAACTAAGTTAAAACCTTTTTAGGGTTAATGGGTGTGTAGTGTAGGTGTGCGGAACGAAGGTCATTTTGCGCGCATACGCCTGCACGTGCGGGCGCGTGAAGTGAGTGAAATGACTGATATACTTATTATGGCCATAACTTTTACATTTTTTGATAAAATGCTTTGAAACTGATTGGCTGAAACAAAAATCTCAATATCTCTTTTGTTTTTTGACGAAATGCTTTGAAATTTTAAACATAGTAATGAACTAGGATATTCTACAATATGATATCAAAAAAATTTCAAGAAATCACGCGCATGCACGTGTGCTGCAATCTGATTGGCTGAAACTTTAAAAGGCTATATCTCCTTTGTTTTTTGATGAAATGCTTTGAAATGTAAAACATAGCCATACTTTACAATACCCTGCAATATGGTATACAGAAAAATTAAAGAAATCACGCGCATGCACGTGTGCTGCATTCTGATTGGCTGAAACTTTAAATGGGTATATCCCCTTTGTTTTTTGACGAAATGCTTTGAAATTTAAAACATAGTTTTACATTAGGATATCCTGCAATATGATATACAAAAAAAAAATCATGAAATCACGCGCATGCACGTGTGCTGCAATCTGATTGGCTGAAACTTGAAATGGCTATAACTCTCTTGTTTTTCAACCAAACAGGATGGGATTAAGAACATAGATAAGTATAAGGAACTCCTACAAGAAGGTATGGTCATCATGCATGTGCACGCACGTGCGTGCATTTGGAACGATTGAAATTAAAAATACACCTAAATGAGTGATTTTTAATACTTTTGGACTGAATTCTTTGATATATAGTATATTTAAATATATAGATAGTGTAGACAAGATGATATGGTCATAACGCACATGCATTCACATGCGCACGGGTGCAATGCTAAAATTTGAATATAATTGGTATCCTTCTGGGTAAATTTTGTTAAAGTCTAAATTACCAGAATTTGTCTTATTTAATAAAGCTTACAGGAAATGTGGCACCAAAAGGGAGTTGGGGAGCGTTTGGGGAACATCTGTAACGGTTCCCGTTACAATTAGCACTAGTTAGTTTTACTGTAAGTTTTAGATAATTCACAATATTTTTTTTTACGTGTCTCTATAGATAGCCTTGGAAAAATCCCCAATTTATTATGCATTTCGGTCCATCCTCTCCTTTACGTGTGGGTTACATTAAGTCAGTTACAGTTAATGAGAGTTAGTCTGCAATTGTCCATCCCTAGTTTGAGAAAATAGAACAATTTTACATTATCTTGATAATTTGCAAAATTAAGGGTAACTAAAGATAGAAATGGAAAAGTCCCCCATCATTATACATTTCGAATAATGCTTTTTTTTATTTGTTTGTCATCTTATAACCGTAAAAGCTAATGTATGGACACTGTCCATTCCTAATGTGAGGAGAAGGATATGGAGATAACGAACAGTATTCAATATCGAAGTCCATAAAACAATATAAAACAGGAGCAGAACAAAAATGGATCTCCGAAACATCAGAGGAAAGACAGTACAAAAGTCTACATTTCCATGCTAATTTACAGTATGTCTATATATTTTAAATATGTTACTATATATATAAAAGGAAATGTCTTCTATAATTCTGCATTTCAAATAATGCATTCTAATACTTATTGGTCACCTTAAGTCAAAACAGTTAATAACAGGTACTTTGTAAAGTGCCCATTCCTAATGTGAGAAAATAGTACAAAAGTCAATATTTCCTGTATAATTTGCGGTATATCATTCTTTAATTATTTGTTACTATAAATAGAAATGAAAACCTTTACTTATTATTCTGCTTACATGTAATGATCATTTGATCTTGTCATTAACAGTTAATGTCAGTAATCTATAAATTGTACATCTCTAAGTGGAGAATTAGTGGAAAATCTACATTTCGTTGTTTATTTCATGTGTTTAATTTTTGATATTTGTACTGTTTATAGAAATGAGAGCCTATATCAATAAAGTATAAGATATTGTTTTATTCCTTGTTCTTATTGATAAAATATTGGAGAAATCCGTATGTTTCAGAGTCATTTTTCAACATTTTATGAGACATGTCTATTTCTAGGGCATTGGAATCTTTGAAAAGAATATGGGACTTTTTATAAAAAAAAATTATGCAGAGTAGTTATTAGTGTCCAGTTTCTGATATCAGCATATTTTCTTTTACTGTCTAGTATTAATTACTAGGTAATTTCATAATTACCTAGCAATGGCATCTGAAACATCCATATTTGACTTTTTTATTTTTCTGAAATATGTTTATTTATAGATACATGTTATTATAAAAAGCATTGGGATCCCACTCCATTTTGTCATGAGATGACACTACTAATATAGAATAATGAAGACACATATAAGATATGAAAAATTTCCGTAGACATTTTTTTTTACTTAACCTTAAATTTCAAAAATAACGACTTTCCAATTTCTGGAATAACCAATTAAATGCCCTGTATACCTTAACAGTTGATGTTTTTATTATGATACAATGATTTATATTTGAGTTATTTCCTCAATTTTCATGTTTTTGTTTGGTCAAAAAGGGTCAAAAAATGTCCAAACTCAATAGATCAGTACCCATGGCAAACGAATGCACATGTAAAACTTCTAACACTATATCTGTTGGTTTTCTACCAAGGTGCACCCGTGGTGCAAATTTCATTTAAATCGGAGATGTCGTGTCCAATAATTACCGAGAATGCATGTTAAGTCATGAATAATCAAAGAAATATGGCATTCTCAAGTGGTGTAAAAGTTAGTGTAAATCATGTTGCAAGGGAATTGTTTGGTACCACTTACGTCTTTTAACTTTACAATGCTGAGACATTTCTGCTTTTTCAAGGTAAAGTGCTCAGGTGACAGATGTTGCACCCGGTCCTCTTGCTATATATAAATCTGCAAGTCATCACTTTCACGTAAAAACCTTTGAAATGTCACAACAATGGGAAAAAGGAAAGAAATCCAGTAAAAGATATCCATAAGACACGGAAGGTAAAGATGTGATAAGAGATAAAACTCGATAGAATGCTTCTATTGTTATTTTTAATGAAATAATTATTTATCATCTGTGAGATTAACGGAAATGAAAGCCGTAAAGGGAAGCATGTAAGTCGTTTTAATTCCACCGTATTAAAATTTCACGATTTCTGGAAAAAAGTACCAATCCCAATTACTTTAATTTCATGCTGCAAGAAATTTATTTAAATTTCGTATGAGTATTCAAATGTTCTTTAAAACTAAGTATATAATTCACGATTGGTTTATAATTTTGCAGAAAATTGATGAATCTTGAACATTGTGAAATTAGAACCATCTTAATTATTTACCAATCTACAGTATACCTTATTTTACTGATTTAAATCATTGCTTCACAAACTTTATTTACAAATAATAATTTTAATTTACAAAAAAAAACAGGATAAGGATTTCATTAAATAAAAAATTGTGAAAGAAATCTAGATAAACATTTCCCCGTTTTCTTCCGAGAACAAACAATAACCTCATTTTTATATCATACTAAAAGTTAATTTTCTTTTTTAAAAATCATGACAGGTAACAATCATGATTATTATTGATTTCTGTGCATGAGTTCCATGACTTCCTGTATTCTCATCAATGAAGCAGGTTGTATATAGCTTGATGTATGTCTGAGAGATTGTCGGTAGTAGTACAGAGCAGCCTGGAGATTTAAACCATTTATACTTCACAAACTTTATTCACAAACAACAAAGATACTTACTTTACAAATAAACATAATAATAAGGATTTCTTTATCTGTACATAGAAGATTGTCATACATACAAAAAGAAATTCCAATTTCTTTCAAAAGGATTATAAACAATACTACATTTTAATATCATACCTAACTTAAAACATAGGTAAGCAAAGATTACGAAGCTCACCTCCACGAATGTAATCAGTCTCAAATCTTAAATAATATTTTACTTACAGTTGGTATTTATTCTGACAACAATATTCAAGCAAGTTCTGTTTAAATAGGTAATAAAGTTCATTGGGGATTGATCTGTTCCCAAACGTTTAACCTGGTCACTCGTTTGGAAAATGTAGGTCAGATCCAGTATCCGAAGCAAGTTTTGATTGTTAATCCTTAGATGCATCATCCATGCAAGTTTGGTCTAGGTAGGGCTTAAAGTTACTTCGAAATAACCTAGTCACTCATCTGGAAAACGTAGGTCAGATCCAGCATTCGAAGCAAGACTGGTAGTGTCCATCCCTAGATGCATCAGCCATGCAAGTTTGGTCTGGGTAGGGCTTACAATTACTTGGGAATGGATCTGCTACAAAAACCTTAACCTGGTCTTTCATCTGGAAAATGTAGGTCAGATTCAGCATCCGAAGCAAGTCTGGTAGTGTCCATTCCTAGATGTATCATCTATGCAAGTTTGGTCTGGGTAGGGCTTATGGTTACTTCGGAATGGACCTGCTCCTAAAACTTTTATCGGGCTGCCGACAACGACATCGGGGGTATAACATAAGCTCATCCCGACTTCGTCGAGGTGGGCTAAAAAAATAAGGTATTTCTTAAGTAGAGAGTGAGGGAGGGGTGTTTCTCATTCCTGTCCAAGGAGTGTTCTAAGTTGCTGAAGCATGGATCCCATGATTTCTATCATTCTCATCATGCTAGAAATTTGAATGAAGTTCTGTGGTTCTTGTCTGTTAGATTGTTGGTAGGAGTACACTGTACAGAGCAGCTTGATGGTTTCCTGTCACCTGTCGACAGATTCCTAGAATTTGCCAGGATATGTCTCTTTTATGTATCTGTATATACTTCCCCTGATCATTGTGGACGAGGTCCTGTAAGTCATTTAGAGCTGTTTGTGCTCTCATTGGGTCTACATATCTGTAGCACAAGAACTCTTACAAGTGTAATAGAACATAAAGTGGAATGTATAATGCAGGAGATCCACCCAGTAACCCAGACTCTTGTTCTGGCACTAACTCATTTATGTAACAGGTTGTATTTTTAAGAGCAATATCCCATGACACAGCATGTCTCATATCTGGAAACCAGGAATGACTCTCTAACATCTCAAGAACCCTGTGTGTCATTGCATCTCTAGTTAAATTGTTGAGATACATTACATTTGACTGTGCTAACTTGACCTTTGTCATCTCTAGAATTGATATGGCATCTTTATATCTAAGGGTCTTGTAGTAAAACATTGCAATAAACAACATATCAGAAATACATCCGAACTTGGATGCTAATTTCAGCATATAAGTGGATGTTTTGTTAACCATATACACCTGTTTGTTTACAACTGAGCTAGTATATACCTTGAATGGTTGAAAATAGGTTAAAAACTGGTATAACCTAAAAGCAGTGCTCTGGAGTGCACATGCTGTAAACCTCCTTAACACGAGAACCTGGTACCGAGTCAGAGGTAAAATTATTAACTTTTCTACAGTACTTAATAAGAATGCCATACATCCGTGTAGGTATGCTGCTGGTAGATCATGGTTATACAGTTCACCTAATAGACTGAATTCAAAGAGGACCTTGGAGAGCAGTGCGTTTTCATCTGTATCAACAGATTGTCTCGGATTTTGAAGGACACTTGTAATACTGAACCCGATATATGGAATGTGAAGCAGTGATACCATACCCTTCTCATACAATTTATGAAGCGTAATAAATAATTTCTTTTGTGCTTCACCATGGATATCACTCCGAAACATGTTGTTTTCTGGAATAAAGAAGTTTGGACAGACCCCCTCATACACCCATTTAAGGATAAGTTTAAAACAGACCCAAAAACACTGAAGAAGATTTTGGGGACACCATTGAGGTATTAGGCTTTGTTGAATCGCCCAGAAAACTGCTGTCTTCATGTGATAGGAACATAGTAATTTTTCTTCATCACCTAATCCATTGTTAATGCAAGCTTTTAAGAACAGCTTTAGCAGCCCATAGGTTAAGAATTGACAATGGTTCATTGAATAGACAAGTTTTTGTTCTGCCAAAGAGAAGGAAATTCTCCATTCTTTGTCTGCGTGTTTTCCTAGTTTGTGTCCTATTGCTACAAAGTGGCATCCATTTCTGACTCCGTCATCAACAATATAAGACGGGTCCATGAGTGACATCTGTCTATCCATTTGGAGACAGGAGGTGGCCAAAAATCACAGACAAAACATAGGGCAGTGTCATACTCTGCTCCCACTACAATACCGCTTTCACAAGGACCATGTTCCTTAGAATTTGGCAAACCTGCTGAACATGTGATCTGTCTATATTTGGAACTGGATATATAGAGTCTCGCGTTTATTCTCATACATGCATTCTTTAAATATTCCCTGTGTGTTGGTGTCAGTAGTTCAAGTAAAGCAAATCCTGGTGGGCTTTCGGAACAATCACAGAGAATAAGCGTTTTTCTAAAGTAAAAATTCTGAGCCTGCTTTAAATTCCATATTACCGTGTGATCTTTTGGCCACCGCATTATGTCCAAATCTGACCCCCGCAGCCTGAATCCTTCTCTGTAACTCCCACTAGTCAATGACATATCCATTTCTTTTGATTTTATTACCTGATTCATAATAATTTCATTGAGGTCTACTATCTCTCTCCTCATGATCACCGTCTGTGAGGTCCCAACTATGTGACACAGACTCACAGACACAGACTCTGATAAATGCTGTAAACCCAAGTCCCTGCACAAAACATTCAAAATAAATATATAAATATGTTTTTTTTCATAATCAATGAGTCTAATATATAATGTAGTGTATCTAGACCAAAATCATACAGCTCATAGCATTTCTATATTTGTATAATATATCCCACTTGTTACTGTAACATCTGTCTAAAAAATATAAATTTTAGAATATTTTAAAGAACCATTGAGTAGTCTGTATTATTATAATTATTGATACATATACTTATTAGTTTGTTTTTTTTACTTACAACCACTTGTAGGAAGACATTTTAATATTATAGCATTCCTGTTAACCTTGAAAAATATAATTAGAATTGGAAAATCCCTATATTTTACTTTCAGTTTATAAATAAAACATTTGTGCAATCATGCAGTAATATCTTTATTGTATATCTGTATGAAATACCAGATGTCTTGGACTTGTTTTGTTTTGGTGTTTTGATTTCCCCATAATTGAAGATTTGGGGTATATAGATTTTGCTCGGTCCGTCCGTCTCTTTGTCTGTTTGTCCGCAATTAAAAACCTTTAACTTTGCCCATAACTTTTGACTTGGTAGGGCTATGGCTTTCATATTTCACAGGTGTATTTATTCTGACTGGTGGCCGCCCAGTATTCCGACAGCCCGGTGTCTAACGGCCGATAATTTGTAGTTACATATAACTAATTCATATAGCAGAAAACGGGAAGAATTACCCCTTGTCTGTGTATGGTTGGTATTGAAAATTAAATATGAAGCATTATCCCGCCATAAAATAGGTTATGCTTTGGTTTTTTATGCCCCCGTAATCAAAGTATCGGGTATATATAACTTTTTATTTATTTTTTGTTATACCCTTATATATAGCTTTCTTTCTTATACCCTTATAAATAGCTTTCTATATATTTAATAATTCCAATCTTCATTTTATTTATTGATTCCCTGTGTTTTGATTGGACGAGAACACGTTTTAGAAAAAGTTTAAACATCGATGAATTTCTCACTCAGAACTACTTTCTTGACGAAGCTTTTGGGCTATCGTATAAACAATGAAGGCAGTTATTTCTGGTCTGATTTAGCTAAATATTGAATACAAGAAACTTGAAATTCAATTAAATAAAATAAAACTGGTGACAAACAGAACTGACCAGCTGAAAGACGCCATGAAAATATTTATCCCACTGTTGGATCACGGGAGTGAATTTTAAAAATCGCGAGACATTCATAATATATGAAGCATAAACCAGTTCAGTTGTATCGTTGTGAAAGGAAAAAGAAATGCACCTCAAACTCTTGCCTTATTAGCATCACATTCATATTATTACTTTTTTTTTCTTTCTCAATCTTTGAACAAACCAGTTGAAATCGAGGGTGTCGTCGGTCTGCAACTTTCGCTCTGAGCGTTGTCGTTAATGTCAACATTGTCATGGTCAAGGACGAACTATCCTGAAGTAAACTCGTAATTACGATATTTGTTAACTTAAACAACAATCGATTAGTCTTTGTAAGTTTATTTAATGATTGTTTTGATAATTTAAGTTGAACTCTATCGAAATTCATCACGATAACGTTCTTTGCGGTATAAAGTATTCCTACGCCGTACAAAAATAACGGATTGTATGTAGGCCTCAATTTAAATAATTTTAAAAATTCGTTATCATGGTTACTGGAATTATAAGAATTAAGGAGGCTAGGGGGTCAACTAATTATTTTCTAATCAACCACCAGATTTAACTTAAATTTTGAGATATGATATCTTAAACCGTCAACTATCATTTGGCAAAGAAAAATGTCTTAAATTTTAGCTTTAAAATTAGATCATGTTATTATATCTTTATATGGGGCTCTTCTTCTAATGGAGATCAAAATAGTCTAAAAAAGGCCACGACCACCCAGCCTCTTTAAACGTTCTTTTTGAAAAAAAATTATCGATGTGTAAACTCTTTGTATTTTACCCACAAACTTTACATTAAAGTGCTTCACACTTTTATTTAGTGCGTTTAGAACTTTTAATCCTATATCACTAATGAAAAGTCCAACAACAGAAATGTTTATCACATCGGTCTAACAATTTCACTTTTGACTGGCCTGCAGGTCCAATATAAGAATTGTGAGATCGCAACGTCACTGCTACGTCACATGCAACGTCACTGCTTTGTCAAAGTAATTGCATACGGGAATATCCGGATTGATATTAAAAATCCTTACTAATTATCAATCTTTTGGAATTTAAGAAATTTATTTCATGTGTGATATAAATACTACGTTTTATATACGTAAAACGTGTCAACGTTTGTTAACGGTTGTCGTAGCGTAATCGGTAGCGCGTTGGATTCACATTCTCACGCACCGCCGAATTTTCGCGGATTATAAAGCGTAGACTGACCCAAACCAGGTTATCATCGAACAATTTGGCCAAGATTTAGAGTCATTCCTTAATATTTACATTTGCAAATGTTTTCCTTTATATAACACTATTGAAAGCAATGCGTATCTATAACTGTATAAATACAGGTACGGGGTCAAGAGGTCATAGATGTGCGTATGGACAAACGTTTGACGTAATTTCTCAGTGACGTCATAAAGGGTCGACACGTGGATAACATACATGCCGTTGGGTTTGAAAAATAAATCATTTCACATGTTCAAAGTCACAATCTTGCAAATATAAAGTATGAATAAGTCACAAATGTAAATATAAGAAATAAGGTATCATTTTAAAACATCCATCGGGATATAAATACGGGTGGGTACAAGATTAAATTCATCATTAAGCCCTTCGGGCTTTATGGAATTTAATCTCGTGACCCACCCGTATTTATATCCCAATAGATGTTTAAAAATGATACCTTATTTCTTAAATAAATCCCGAAGGGCTTTATGATGAATTCAATCTCGTACCAACCCGCATGTATAGCCCGATAGATGTTTCAAATGATACCTTATTACTTATATTTTACATTTTTAACTTATTAATACTTTACATTTGCCTGATTGTGACTTTTAACGTGTGAAATGCGTTATTTTTCAAACCCAACGACATGTATAAAATCCATTGAACGAGCGTCGACCCTTTATGACGTCACAGAGAAAATACGTCGAACGTTTATCCATACTCACATCTATGACCTCTTGACCCCGAACCTGTATTTATACAGTCATAGATACGATTGCTTTCAGTAGTGTTATATAAAGGAAAACATTTGCAAATGTAAATATTAGATGTTAAGTGAGTACTGAAGGGTATAACAAACCAGTCATAGACTGGGATTTGGGTAACATATGAATTGTTGGACCTGAAGTGAAAATGTTGTCATTGGCCTGCGGCCTCGGGCAACATTTTCACCTTCAGGTCCAACAAATCATATGTTGCCCTCATACCCAGTCAATAACTGTATAATATATTTATTGCTAGTAAAAAATCCACCAAATGAAATGATTATGACATCGGTCTATCAATTTCACTGTTGACTGGACGTTGTCCAACATTCTTAGACCGCAACGTCACTACTACGTTACAAGTAATTAATCATCGTTCAATATCGGTGACACAGAATTAGCTGAAGTTATAGCTGCAAGAGATGTTGCTTACAGCAGGGTAAGTAAGAAGGGAAGAGTATGTTTTGTGAAAAATAATTTCTGTGATATAATGGAAATATTAAATTTATTATTAAATGGAAATATTAAATATTGACTGGGTATGAGGGCAACATATGATTTGTTGGACCTGAAGGTGAAAATGTTGCCCGAGGCCGCAGGTCAAGGGCAACATTTTCACCTTCAGGTCCAACAAATCATATGTTGCCCGAATCCCTGTCTATAACTGTTTTGTTATACCCTTCACTGCTCAATTTAGATTGATCAATTTAATTAATACTATAGGGTTATTGAACTTATATCGGTGAATATTGGCACGAGTTGGCTGTTCAAATGCACGAGCTTGCGAGTGCATTTGAACAGCCAACGATTGCCAATATTCACCGATATAAGTTCAATAACTCCTTTATTATATAGCTAAAACATTTCTACAAAATTTAAAATAAATATTCCAACTAAAAAAACCCTAAAATTAATGATTTTTTGTATCGGTATTCAAATTAACGTCTGTCCTGTTAGCGTTCAATATCACATCATCACGATTACCCTACCGAGCGATATGATTTGCTTAATTAGGTTTTAATGGGTCTAATACGTTCTGTATTTTAATAAATAATTTTATTTCAGTGTGAAAAATAAACACATCTTACCTAGATACCACTTCCTTTCTTTAATTTCGCTCTGAGAATTTGACCAGACAACTTTTTTTGTTTACAACGGGGCGTTCGATATTGAACGCTCGTATTCGGAATGTTTCGGGCATACTCATATACGTAATGAAAAGTTAGCGTTCAATAAAACGCCAAGATATTAAACGCTAAAATTCTCTAGATTTTTGGTAGTATTTTAATAGACTATTTATTAGCTATTTAATAAACTATATTATCAATTATTTTATATCGATAATTATGGTGTCTTTAGTAAATATAAAACAACAAGCTGAGAAAGAACAAAAACAATTATATATATATATTGTTTTACAAAAATTATTTATCACAAAACATACTCTTCCCTTCTTCATTACATTGCTATGAGCAACAACTCTTGTAGCTCTTAACTTCGTTTATTTTGGCGTATTGATTATAGTGTATTGATTAAATTGATCAATCTTAAGTGAGCACTGAAGGGTATAACAAAACAGTTATAAACTGGGATTCGGG
Organism: Saccostrea cuccullata; assembly: GCF_032062105.1. NCBI lineage: Eukaryota > Metazoa > Mollusca > Bivalvia > Ostreida > Ostreidae > Saccostrea > Saccostrea cuccullata. The sequence goes on from NW_026931613.1 coordinate 19,823, forward strand.
CAACATATGATTAATTGGACCTGAAGGTTGGACATTGGCCTGCGGCCTCGGGCAACATTTTCACCTTCAGGTCCAAGGTGAAAATGTTGTCCAAGGTGAAAATGTTGCCCGAGGCCGCAGGCCAATGGCAACATTTTCACCTTCAGGTCCAATAAATCATATGTTGCCCTCATACCCAGTCAATAACTGTATAATATAGTGTGTTTTTATTAAATCTTATGTGAGTACCGAAGGGTATTACAAAACTGTTATAGACTAAGATTTGGGCAACATATGATTTGTTGGACCTGAAGGTGAAAATGTTGCCGAGACCGCAGGCCAACGGCAATTTTTTCACCTTCAGGGTTCAACAAATCATATGTTGCTCTCATACACAATCAATAACTATATTATTCCTCAGATAATTTGAATCTTGTTTTTTGTTTTGTTTTGTCCCTTTTTTAAAAATAATGCTACGTACGTCCCTGGTTTTATGGCAGAAAATATTTCAGTATTGATGATTCTTAAAGTTATATATGGCTTGTCTGTTATAATAATAATACAGTATAATTTGAAGATATACATGTTGTATGTTACAGGTATTTACGTTCAAATAAAAAAAAAATCCCCTATTTGAAATTTAATAAGATAAGGTTTCTATAGACGAATCGCCTCTTTTATATCTTTGAATTGATTTTAGTTGTTTGATTTACAGAAAATTCTTATCTTTATAAGCTGATTAAAATAAGTATAAAAATCTTTTTAATTTGATTACTAAATCATTCAATTAAGAAATGTTTTTAAATTTTGTGTGATACATTGGTGTGTAAATCACACAGACTTGTCAAGTAGGCATATTTCATGAAGCACGCTAGCGCTTCATGAAAAATATGCCTTCGTGCAAGTCTTGTGTGATTTACACACCAATAACTGAGACGAAACTTAAAAACATTCCTTATATTTACATTTTACATGTCTGGAAGTATAAAAAAAAATATACCCAATGTTTGAATTTCTCGCCGCCCTATATCGTTGCATTTTTACTAAAGTCGCTGCAGCCTCATTGTGACGTCACGTTAACGCACATTTCTCCGTGTATATTTCTTCGCGTGAGTATACACGAAAATGGTTTTCAAATCAATTTCACAGTAAGCTTACTAGAAAAACACAGCGAATGTAAATATTTGAAATTATCATGGAAGAAGGATATGGAGATAACGAACGATATTCAATCTCAAAGTCCATGAAACAACACATATTAGGAGCAGAGCAAACAAGGACCTCCAAAACATCAGAGGTGGAATCAGGTGCCATTGAGGAGTGAACATCTCCCGCTGACCGGTCACAGCCACCCTGTGCTCCATGTTATGATCGGGAAATAACGGAAAAATCCATCGTCAATTCAGTGTATAAATAATGGACTAACAATTAGTATGAAAAACGTCCGTCAGCACTTGACTCAATGATAAATTGTATTTGCTGACAAGGTCATTGTATCAACCATAGAATTTTCGAAATGATGACTTTAATCGAGACTGCTGTTATTTTTTTTTCATTAACTTGCTTGTCAATAATTTACCTTGTTTTAGAAATTGTTCATACGTAGAGCATGCTCTTGCATATCGAATCAATTGAGATATATACTCCGTATGCAGGCGATGAAGGTATATTTCTGCATAAGTAAGGAAAGTTGACGATGGAAAATTTAAATTCATCACGTTTATCATATAGCTTAGTTTTTAGTTTATCATTAACGTCTTTTTTCAAGTAAAATATCCAAGTATGAAACAAGTGTGTCAGACTCTGTGGTATCTTTCATCTAAAGCTCACCAGGATATATCGTATCGGCGTAGGAATGGAAATTACCATTGTTAATTGACAATACGCCGTCGATATATCTAATTATTGAACAGCTGTTGAACATTTCATTGTGTTTGTCATTTGAAGGTTCTATTTGGACAGTATCTTTCATACTTTCAACTTCAAACTATGAAAGATTTTTGCGCAAATTTTAATAAGTTTTGAAATTAATATGTCTCTTATTTTACTGTGTATTTTTCGTATAAAAGGTGTTTTGAAAGTATTCAGATATTGGTAGTGAGATTAGTAAATAATTTTAGGCTCATGTCGCCTCAGTATTATTGTCTGCAGGGCGATACATCTACCGCATCCCCAAACACTAGAATCATTTAATTTTTTTCTGCACTATGAAACTAATGTAGCATCTGACTGCGAAAAAACCATATGTGATATTGTGCACATTCAACATCCATGCGATTAAAATGTCTCCGCCTATTTTCGTGTACCTTAAATTCGATAGTGATCCTGTTCTAATTTCAAGAATATAAGGCTTATACATGTTCTTTTCAATGGCATTATCTGTAATTATAGAAATATGTATGACAAATATTTCAAGGCATAAATATCAAAAGCATATCTTGCACAATGATCATAGATTAATTTAGCGATATATTGAAATGTAAAGATTAAAATGGGTGGCCGAAAGGGTTCGAACTGAGGTAATAAAGTGCACCCATTCTTTAACCCCATGAAAATATTTAATTTTATAATATAAATACATGTATAATATTTTTAACAGTTAATAAACAATCTTGTCCCTGTGTACTTTTGGTTTGATTGCATTAAACTTGGTAAAGTTTAAAAAAAACAACAACAGGAAACACAACTTTCCAATGTAACACAAACGGCCTAGAGGCCATATCGCTCACCTGAGCACGATGGAAATGAAAAGCAAATGTTTAGTATTGAAAAGCTGAAATATGTAAGTGGTCCCAACCTATCCCTAGATGGGAGAGGGGGAGTGATTTGAACAAAATTGAATGTACACTTATTAATGATGCTTAAACTTACTTTTTAACTTTTTTCCCTACAAGTTTGACCTTTCATTACTGTCACCCTATCCCTGGAGGTAATGATCTGATCCCATCTCTGATATTTCGGAGGTCCGTGTTTGCTCTGCTTCTATTTTGTAATGTTTTATGGACTTTGAGATGATCATTATCTCCATATCCTTCCTTGAACAACTTCATCTATACTACCTGACAATGATTCTACATTAGTTTCATCTTACCTGGCCCATTGGTTTTTGACAAGATTTTTCAATGATGCCATCAATATTTTGCAGTTTTTGAGAAGAAGATTTTTGAATAGTTTTCTGATATATTCCTATGTTTTGGTCCTTTATTTTAACATCACCCAAGGATACTCTGTGCCAAGATTGATTCAAATGGGCACAGTAGTTCTGGAGATGAAATTGTGAAAAGATTACAACGTAATTTTTGTTAACAACAACGACGATTACATAGCTCATCTCAATGAATGTTATGTCAAAGTCACATACATGTACATAAACAAAAAATCTAGTATATATGCTGTGCGTCCTTTGATGCAACATTAAATTTGTGTAAATCATCTCCTCCAAGGGGAGATAATTATGAAAATGTAAAATTAATGCCATCATTCAAAAATCTTCTTTTCAAGAAACAATTGGACAGGAAAAATAAAACTCAAAAGGAATCGTTGTCAGGTAGTGTAGATTCAAGTATATTCAAATCATGACCCTCATGGGTAGGATAGGGCCAATATGAACAATAAAAGTTTTACATATATAGTATATATATATAGAAAAGTCTTTAAAAATATTCTTCTCAAGAACAGCAAAGGTATGATTGGTCACATTTATATGGAAGCATCCTCAGTTGGTGTAGATTCAGGTTTGTTCAAATCATGACCCCCGGGGGGACGGTAGGGCCACAGTGGTCGATCAAAATTAATATGGGAGTAACATAGCAACAATCTTGAAAATCTTCTTCTCAAGAACAGCAAAACTATGATTTCAAATATTTATGAGAAAGCATCGTCAGATAGTGTACATTCATATTTTTCCAATCATGATCCCCAGGGATAGGGTGGGGCCACAATGAAAGTTCAAATTTGTAGGCAAAAACTCACAATTAATGTTAGTAAATAATCATGTAAGCATCCTCAGTTAGTGTAGATTCAGTTTAATCATTGCTTTTCTCCCAATTAGGGATAGGTTGTTTGGAAACACTTATGCATTTAAGTTTTTTCAATACTAAACCGAATTTGGTTTTTTTTCCTTGCCATAGTGCTCAGTTGGTACACTAAGCCTCTTGTAATGATGTTTGTACCATGCTGCTTTTACTAATGTAACATGTGATTTACAGGCTTTCAGTGATGTTACTTCTCATTATCCCAGAGGAATGATGGACATGTTACGAGAATTGGAGCTCCCACATAGAGGGCGCCACCACAGCGGGATAGGTAGGATATATACGCCAACATCACACTTAGAGATAAAACTGGAATAATTCTCTGAGCTGTTTATCTTAACATTTAGATCAGTTAGAAGTGTCACCTTGTGATGTTCATAGACAAAAATTAAGCATGCATTACCAGAGGTTTTTGGGAGATATTAAATTATGAAAAATTTTGCATTACATGTGTTTAAAAAATATATACAAAAATTACAAAACATAAATGCCAGCCAGGTTTTTTTTACATCAAAATTTGTTTTAGAAGAGGTGTACATAGACAAAAAAATATTGCACACAGGTCCTTCATTAAGTGGAACTCTTTAACTCCAGGGAAGAGCCCGATAAAGTTCAAACTACCTTGCATATGACCATAACATATATTGAGGTGAGCTCCGTAATTTCTGATTATTTATGTTTATAAAATGCTTATTTTACTTAATATTTGGATTTTTCATGTAGAACAAACTGTAAAAGTCTGATAGAATAAAAATTAACCAAAAAAAAAAATTCAAATGACAAATCCCTTTGGCCTGGTTCTGTGTGGGAATTTTGGGGGTTCTATATACCATGAGACATACCGGTATTATATTCAATAAACTGTTTAGTCCTGCATGGTTACTATTTTGAAAACAATAATTGAAAAAAAGCTTTATAAATATATATTTGTTCTAAATTCATTAGAATTTAGTATACACATAGATAATACCAATATTTATTACTTTTATTTTCAGCTTTAGATTAAAATATATAATGTAATCATGACGTCTAAAAATGAATAATATGTATCTATTAAAAATAAGTAAATAGAAATCTAGTCCTTGTGTACTTTTGGTTTGATTGCAACAAAACATAGTAAAGTCAAATAAAATCACCAAGAAACATATTATTTCAATGTAACACAAACAATCATCTGAGCACTGTATCTTGCGAAAAAAGCAAAAATCAGAATAGTACTGAAAAGCTTAAATGCATAAGTGGTTCCAACCTACTCCTTAAAGGAGAAGGGGTGTGATTAGAACAAAATTGACTGCACACTAACTAATGATGCTCACATACGTTTTTGACTGACTTTTTTTTCCCCTACAAGTTTGATATTTCATTGCAGGCTCACGGTATCCCTGGAGGTCATGATTTGAACAAACTTGAAGCTATACTACCTGCCAATAATTCCACATTACTGTATTTGCATCTTTCCTGGCCCATTCCTTCTTCTTCTTCTTTTTTGAGAAGATTGTTTTATGATGCCATTTATTTTTCGCTGTTCTTGAGAGTCTTTTTTAAGGTTTGTCTGATATATTCTTTTTTATGACCCTTTATTTGAACAAACTTGAAGCCCCTTCATCCATGAATACTCTGTGCCAAGTTTGGTTGAAATTAGGTCAATAGTTCTGGAGATGTAATTGTGAAAATTTTACAACGCCAATAACTGCGGCAAGGACAAAGGACAAATTTCAATCAGAAAAACTCTCTTGAGCCTTCGGCTTAGATGAGCTAAAAATTATTTAATGCACAAACCAGTAATACTACAGTCAAGTTTCTTATGTAAGTAGATAGAACTTGAAATTACAGGTAAACTGTTGGTCAAACCATAGCCTTTTTCTGATGTAACACATGTAATTTACAGGCTTTACTAATATAACACATGTAATTTACAGGCTTTACTGATATAACACATGTAATTTACAGGCTTTTAATGATGTAACACATGTAATGTACAGGTACATACTGATGTAATACATGTAATTTACAGGCTTTTACTGATGTAACACACGTAATTGCTGGGATTAATGGATGTAACACATGTAATTTAGATACTTTTTCTAAAGTTACACGTATAACTTAAGAAGTTTATTTCTGATATAACACCTGTAATTTACAGGCTTTCAGTGATGTAACTTCCAATTATCCCAAAGGCATGATGGACATGTTACGAGAATTGGAGCTCCCACATAGAGGGTGCCAGCACAGCGGGATAGGTAGGATACGTCAACATCAGACTTAGAGAGAGAACTAAAATAATTCTCTGATCTGTTTATCTTAACACTTAGATCAGTAAGATATGTAACCTTGTGCTTTATAGTGCACGTAAATATATGTGTTAAAATACTTAAGAAAATAAAAACTTTGATTATGAATATATACAGTATATGGGAAAAAGGAGTAATTATCAGTGAAAGTCATTTTTAGTGTAAAGTTCGTGGTATGTGTACATTTCCTATCCGAACACTCTCTGACTCTACCCACACCACTTTCTCCGCATTAAAGAAAAGGAGCTTTTTTACTATCTGAGATTCAAACCATTTCTATAAGGGTTGAATTCCATTAATTTCTGGTACCAGAAGGTTTCCCTTGTAATTAGCAATGCTTTAATAATGAATAATATGCAATAACAACTGCAGTTGGGAACACCGACATCTGCAAACTTCCAGAGGCAGTTGATTTAGTTCACGATCAAAACAATTCGAATCCTTTACACATCCTACTTTAAAAATACAGAAATTATTGTAGATTAGCTTATGTAATTATGAAAAATTGAGCCTCATATTAAAGTTTTTTGAACAACTTCTATATAAACTCTTGAATTTCTTATTCAATTTTGTTGATAAACATGTAATCTCCTCAGTCTCTCCTTAATATATGTACCTTATTCCCAGAAAAAAGTGTAATAATAATAATTAGAACTTCTTCAAAAACTGTTGTAAACTAATTAACATTCAGGAGAACTGCTGACAAGCATTTCGTTATAAGGATAGCCAAACGGCTTAAAACTGCTAAGAACTGCTACATGATGCACACATGCATAAATATTTACAACACCTTCAACAATGTGTATAATTAATACAATTTATTATATTATTAGGGTACATGTTCATAATATGTTTATGTCCAATGCACACGTATTGTATTCAATACACAGCAATATGAAAATTTACTAAGATCATGTTGACTTTTTTAAAATCAATCTTGATTACATTTCTGGAATCACATGATTTACAATATATGGAAACAACAGCTAAAATTTTAAATCATAGTAAGCACATCTTTTTGCCATTTTCTATCCGCATTCCTGATTCATTTCTCACAATTCACAAAATTCACAAAATACTGATATATCCGAGGACTGTGCCTCACACACATATTATTTTCCCGACTTCTTTGTAACTTGTAAGGTCTTTGCGTTTTTAATGTCTTGCAGCAGTTCAAGGTCGGCAAATCCCATCAGTCCTTCCCTTTCCTAAGAGTTTTTTACCCAGCATATCAGCGTAAATTATTAATTTGTTATAACAATGCAGGATATGGAGATATCGAACAGTATTCAAGATCAAAGTCCATAAAAAAATACAAAATAGGAGCAGAGCAAAGACGGACCTCTAAAAAATCAGAGGTGGGATCAGGTGCCATGGAGGAGTGAGCATCCCCTGCTGACTGGTCACACCCACCGTGTGCGCCTTGTCATGAACGGGAAATAACGGAAAAAATCCGTCGTCAATCCAGTGTATAAATATATCAGTATTTGAATCAATAAATTGTATAAATACTCATACAAAATTTAAATTCTTTTTTTGAAGCGTGAATTTGAATTTCATATCGAAAACATTTAGTGAAGAACTATATTTTGTTGCGGAAGGTTTTTTTTCAGAAGAAAAAGATAAATTTTTCCTCCATCAAAGCATTCAGTATTATTATGTTTCAATTGGATTCCTATATTTAACATGCAAGCTGCACACAAACTATATCAAATTTACTACCATGAATTCTATCACCATATTCGGGAAATATATCAAAAAATAAAGGGCCCAATTTAAGCTTAAAATTAGCACTATTTTAGTAATATATAAACATTAACAACACAGACCCCCACTTTTTATGTCTTTTTCTTAAAATAATAGATAATTTTTAACAGCTCTTTTTAAATTCAGAACATGTCATTACTTCAGAAGATTTATTTGCTTTTTTGAATTTCTTAGACAAGAAAAATTTCATTTTTGAGTGTAGAGAGGTCAAATAACTGACTATGAAAAGTATTCTGAAACTATTTTGGTTGTCAAAATTTTTAATGTGACAAATTGAAATGAAAAAGACTGTAGTTGATCCTGTAATTCATTTGGATAAAAAAATATTAAAGAAAAAAATGAATTATGAGTTAGACGCACTTACAGTGGTGGAAAAAGATCACATTAATTGCTCCATAGTACTAAAGATAGCGCAAACACCCCCATTTTTGTTCTTATTTTTTTTTATCAAGCTGTGTGTATATTCTAGAAATATACTTGATAAAAAATCTTCAATACCTTTGATTCGAGCAAATAACACCCTTAAACGTTTTAAAAACTAATGATAGCATTTAAGAAAGGTTTATATATAATTTCGCAGAAATTTGATGAATCGTGAACATTGTGAAATGAAAAACCATCGTAATTATTTACCAATCTACAGTATATCTTATTTTACTGACATAAATAATTGCTCCACAAACTTTATTTACAAATAACAAGCATAATTTACATAAAACTGTCTAAGGATTATTTGTAATCTTTGTAAGGGGGAGGTCTTACTTACTCCCCTCGAAGAAAAGTTCTGCATTGCTGAACTCTCAGAGATAATGGTCATGAAATATTATTTATGATTTCAGTCCATGACTCCCATGATTTCTTGTATTCTCATCAATGTAGAAGTTTGTATGTGGTTGTATGGTGTTTGCTTGAGAGATTGTTGGTAGGAGTACAGAGCAGCTTGATGGTTCCCTGTCACTTGTTGACAGATTCCTAGAATTTCCCATGATATGTCTCTTTGATCTGTCTCTATGTACTTCCCCTGACATTGATGTTCCAGTACCTGTAGCTCATATAGAGCTGATTGTGCTCCCATTGGATCGACATGTCTGTAACACAAGATCTCTAACATGTGTAACAGAACATGAAGTGGGATGTGTAATCCATTGTATCTAGACTGTTGTTCTGGCAATTATTCATTTATGTAAAAGACTTTATTAAAGAGATCAATATCCCACGCTACAGCGTGTCTTATCTCTTTAGACCAGGAATGCTTCCCTATGGACTCACTCAAAATGTACTTCACTGCATCATGAAATAACTTGTTGACACACATAACATATGGCTGTGCTAACTTGACCTTTGTCATCTCTATAACTTATATAGTTACCTTGTGTCTAAGTGTCTTGTAGTAAAAGATTGCAATGTATAAGATATCAGAAATACACCCAAACTTGGATGCTAATTTCAACATATAACTGGATGCTTTATTAGCTATATACACCTGTTGTTTACAACCGAACTAGTATATACTACAAATGGTGTAAAAAAGGTTAAAAGCTTGTATAACATAAATGCAGTGCTCTGGAGTATAGAGGATGTAAACCTCCGTAACATGAGAACCTGGTACTGGGTGAGCGGTAAAATTATCAACTTTTCTACAGCACAAAAAACTTCATACATCTGTTTATGTTTGGTGCTAATAGATTGTTGCAACGCAACTCTCTAAATATATTTAAATAAGACATATCCCTAGAGACAAGCATGTGCACATCTGTATCAACAGATTGTCTTGGGTTTTGAAGGACACCTATAACACTAGACCTGATAAAAGGAATATGAAGCTGTGATACTACACTCTTCTCATACAATTTATGAAGCCTAAGAAATAATTTCTTTTGTGCTTTACCATAAATATTACCCAGAAACATGTTTTCTGGAATAAAAAAGTTTGGACATACACTCTCATATACACATTTAAGGATAAGTTTAAAACAGACCCAGAAACAATGAACAAAATTTTGAGGACACCATTGAGGTATTATGTTTTGTTGTACCACCCAGAAAACTGCTGTCTTCATGTGATAGGAACAAAGCAATTTATCCTCATCACTTAATCCATTGTTAATACATTCTTTTAAAAACAATTTCAGCAGCCCATAGGTTAAGAATTGACAATGATTCAATGAATATACTAGTTTTTTGTTCTGCCAAAGAGAAAGACATTCTCCAATCTTTGTCTGCATGCTTTCCTAGTTTGTGTCTTATTGCTACAACGTGGCATCCATTTTTGACTATGTCATCAGGAATAAAAGACTGAGGCCAAGAGTGACATCTGTTAACCCATTTAGAGGCAGGATGGGGCCAAAAGTCACAGACAAAACATTGGGCAGTGTCATACTCTGTTCCTCCCACTACAACACCACTACCACACGGACCATGTTCCTTAGAATAAGGCATAACTGCTGAACATGTGATCTGTCTGTATTTGGAACTGGATATATAGAGTCTGCTGTTTATTCTGTTACATGCATACTTTTCACTTTCCCTCTGTGTTGATGTCAGTAGTTCAAGTAAAGCAAACCCTGGTGGGCTATCAGATAAATCACAGAGAATCAGTGTTTTTCTACTTAAGTCGTAATTCTGAGCCTGGTTTACGTCCCAAATAATGATGTGGTCATTTGGCCAAATCATGTTGTCCACATCTGATCCCTGTAGCCTGAATCCTTCTCTTTTACTCCCACTAATCATCTCCCTGTCTGCTTCTCTTTTTTTATTACTTGATTTTTCACCATTTCCCTGAAGTCCACCGTCTCTTTCCTCAGGTTAACCTGTTCGGAGGATCGTATTATGTCACAGTTCTAAAAATATAGACTCTGATAAGTGCTGTATACCCAAGTCCCTGTAACAATCATAAAAATATGTATAAATATATGATTTTTTTAAATTTCAAAATTAACGATTCTAAGTTATATTGAGTTACTGTTAGATCACTTAATTTTTCGCAACACCTTATTTTCGCGAGATTGTCATTGACTCTTTGTAAGCGAGACATAATTTTCACGAATAGTTGTCATTCCTCTATTTAATTTTCGCGAACGCATTTTCTGGCGTATTTACGCGAAAATAAAGTTCTCGCGAATAAAAAGTGATTTACAGTATGTAATGCATCTGTGCAAAAATTATACAGATCATCATTTTTAACACCTCACTACTTACTGCAACATCTGATTCATATTATTGTATATTTAGAAATAAAGAAGCCTTAAGTAGTCTTTATTGATTGTATATAGATACGTCTATGTACAAGTTTATTTCTTACTTACAGCCATTTGTAGGAAGACATTTTAATATTATAGCATAATATTTCCTGTTCTCATTGAAATCTATTATTAAGAGTGGAAAATTCCTATTGTATTTTCATTTTATATATCAACTTTCTATGTAATTTGGGCAGTTATGCAGTTAATAATACTGCATATTTTTCTTCATTTTATATTTGTACCTAGCATTAATTCTGAGCATTGCCATCTTCAAAATCGCACAGTGATCATAAGCACCATTAGCCTGGAACTGAATTGCTATGAATTCAGTCTCATTAATTAAAAAAAATCCAGTAGACAAATCAATAGTCTTTTCTGATCAACCGTTGTCCGTAGTCTGTCTAACTGTCAGTTCATCCGTCTGTTAACTTTTCACATTTTTAACTTCTTCTCAAGAACCACTGGGACAGTTTGAACTCAACTTAGTTCAAAGCATTCTTGGGTAAAGGGAAGTTTTAATTATTCAAATGAAGGGCTAGGTCTCCTTGCAAAGGGAGATAATCAAAATAAGGTGGGGTCATAAAAATTCTTCTTCTCAAGAACCACTGGACCAGAAACTGAAACTTATGTGTAAGTATCTTGGGGGAGTGTAGATTCTAAATTATTCAAATCATGACCCCCAGGAATAGGGTGAGGCCACAATAGGGAATCCAAATTTTACATTGAAATACATATATATAGGAAAAATCTTTAAAAATTCTTCACAAGAACCAATGGGACAGGAAAGCTAAAACTTATGTAGAGGCATCCTTGGGTAGTGTAGATTCTGAAATATTCAAATTATGAACCACAGGGTTAGGGAGGGGCCACAATATGGAATGCAAGTTTCACAATGAAATATATAAAAAATAATTCTAAAAATCTTTTTCTCGAGAATCAGTCTGGAAAGCTAAAACTTACTTGGAAGCATTTTGGGGTAGAGTAGATTCTAAACTGTACAAACACTTGGACCCCCGGGGAAACGACAAAACGACAGTAGGAAATCGAACTTTTACATTAAAATATGTTGTAAAACTTTAAAACTCTGCTTAACAACCACTGGTCCAGAAAAGGTGAACTTATGTGGGTGCATTCCTTGGTAGTGTAGATACTAAATTGTACAAATCATGACCCCCTGGAGTAGGGCGGGGCCACAATAGAGAAGTATAGAGGAAAAATATTTAAAAATCTTCTTCTTAAGAACCACTTGGCCAGAAAAGCTGAAACTTACAAGGATGCAACCTGAGGTAGTGTAGATTTGAAAATGTCTGAAGATCTTCAGCAGTTTCCGCAAGATTTACAGTATCATCGGCATCAAATAGGATAAACAATTTAATATACAAAAACACTCCATCCTCTATACCTTTGCTAATACTAGTATTATCAAGTTTTGTTATGTCATGTGCCAAAATGATGTTTATTCTTTGATAAAATTATGTACATCCATTTCTAAAATTAATAATATTGTCTGTTCTCCTTAGTTATCACCTTCTGCTTGACCCACTGACTTATATGTATATATGTTCTATATTTTTTTGTACCTCATGTACCATTTACATGGTTTTGAGTGAATAAATTGAATTGAATTAAAGAAGAACAAAATAGCATAAAAGTAACAGCTAAGGATGGGATGCACACTAGTAGGTTATTAGTTATGTAGATGTTACTGCCCTAACATTTATTGAGGTGAGTTCTTAAATCTCTTATCACTTATTAAATGATTATTTTACTTTATTTTTGGATTTTTCATGTGGAACAAATTGTAAAACTTGATATACTAGTAACAACAATTTACAAAAATAAAGACAGAAAATTCAAATAAAAAATCCCTTGGGCCTGATTCTATCTTGAGGTTTTTGGGTTCTATCTCCCATGAAACACACCCGAACTTGATTCAATAAATTGTTTTGCTTTGGTTAATATTTAAAAAAAAACAATCCCCACAAAAATTCCTGATAAGTGACTTATAAAGTGATTTATTCTTTTACTTAAAAGTCGTTTATTATGGATTACACTTCACTGATACATTTCACTTATATGTGAATAATAAGTTACTCATTAGGATTTTATATCCAAATGAGGTTCTTGGCCTATAAGTGACTCATAAGTGATTTATTCTTTTACTTATAAGTTGTTTATTCTAGACTTACGTACACTTCACTGATACATTCAACTTATGACTAATACGTTACTCTTTAGGATTGTATATCCAAATGAGATTCTTGACCAATAAGTGACTTATAAGCCAGTATTAGCCACTTTTGCTTTATGCAAGCTTGTGTAGTCAGTTATAAGTGACTAATAAGTCAGTATTAGCCCCTCATACTTTTCAAGTATGAACCATTAATAAGTCATTTATAAGCGAAGAACAGCACTGCCTTTTACATCTAAACTTAGAAGAGAGCTTCCAATGATGCAGGGGTTGCATGATGTTCAGAGTTTTTTTTTCACAATCATGTACATATGTACCTGCACTTTGCACAAAATAATCAAGTTAACATTTTATAAAAAAAAAAAAACAAAAAAAAAACAACTCCCTTTTATGTGACTTTTTTTTTATTTATAAAAATGCAAACTTTACATAATAATTCAGATCACAAACAAGAATGTTGGACAAAAAGTCATCAAGATTTAATGACCTTGGGGGTCTTCAAATTTATGAATTCTAAAGCAACTGAGTCAATTGATTCAAAATTTCAGGGAGTTAAAATAAAAAGTTGATGTGAATAGAATTACGACTACGGGACTTATGAATTGTTTGTAAGTGGATTATAAAACACTTATACTTTCTATTGGTTTTTTCTTCAAGGAAATGATTGAACAAAACATTATCAAAATAGATTTGTGTTTAAAATTTTGATTTTGTTGTGGTCATAATTTCGTGGGTCTCTATTCCACCCCCCCCCCCTCCGTATATTAGAAATTAAGTTCACAATAAACCAACGTTTACATAAGTCTTATTTTTAGCTTTAAATGATAATTTTTACATAAATAATAATAATCATTTGTTCCTTGTGTTCTTTTTGTTTTATCGCAACACAATTTGGCAAAGTAAAAAAAAAACACCAGAAAAATAATTTTGTAATGTAACACAAAAAGAAGCCAAAGGTCCAGATCGCTCACCTGAGCAATGAAGCTTGGAAAAAAAGCAAAAATCAGTTGAGTATTGAAAACCTTAAATGTATAAGTGGTCCTAACTAACCCTAAAAAGGAAAAGGGACATGATTTGATCACAATTGAAAGTACACTAAGGATGCTTACATATTTTTGAACTGTTTCTTTTTCAATATAAGTTTGACCTTTCATTGCGACCCCACTTTACCCCTTGGGATCATGATTTGAATAAACTCTTCTTCAGAAAAAGATTTTAGAAGATTCATTTATAAATTACAATGTAAAACTTTGATTGCATATTGTGGCCTCACTCTACCCGTGGGGGTCATGATTTAAACAAACTTGAATCTACATTACCTGACAATAATTCAACATGAGTTTCATTTTTCCTGGCCAATTTGTTTTTAAGAAGAAGTTTTTCATGTCACTGATTGTTCACTGTTCTTGAGAAGAAGATTTTGAATGACACATATGGAATGAATGAACAATGTTCAAGATCAAAAGTCCATTAAACAAAACAAAAGAAGAGCAGAGCAAACACAGACCACCTAAACATCAGATGTGGGATCATGCACCATGGAGGAGTTAGCAACCTTGCCGACCGGTCATACCCGCCGTGATTGACTGATATTGTTTAACGTCCCTCTCGAGAATTTTTCACTCATATTCAGACGCCACCACTTGCCGGTGGAGAGCTGAATTTTTGTCATACAATTGGCACCTAGGGCCATTGAGCAGGGAGGGATCTTTTCGTGCCATCACCTACTGCGACACGGGACCTCAATTTATATCTCATTCGTCGATACAATAACTTTGTCAGCAAATACGATTTATCATTGACTCAAATGCATGCTGATTGACGTTTTTCAAACTAATCGTTAGTCCATTATTTATACACTGAATTGACAACGGCTTTGTCCGTTATTTTCGAATCATGACAGGAAGCACATCGTTGGTGTGACCGTTCGGAAGGGGATACTCACTCCTCCATGGCACCTGATCTCACCTTTGATGTTTTGGGAGTCAATGTTTATTCTGCTCCTATTTTGTATTGTTTTATAGACTTTTTATTTCGAATTCTTTTCTTTTTCTCCATTTTTTATTTTTTCAACGACATTTTCTTCCTCAAGAATTTTGGAAGATGTTTTAAGAATTGATTTTATAAAAGAATTAGATTTGATTGTACAGACATGCTGAACAAAAATTTGAATCGGAACATGAATAAGACGCAAAGTAAGTTGAAACACGAAAGGTGAAGGATGTTAATTTTTTTTCGAAGAAATCTTTTCTTTTTTGAAGATGATGTGTACGCACTTGCGTATAGGCAGCTACGCGCCTGGATCCTGTCATATAAATATGACCGATTATTGCTTTTCTGTTCTTGAGAAATTTTTTTTAGCTCTACTGGTCAAAGATCTTATTTGAAAATAAAGTATCAGGTGTCCGTCTGTTTGTCCATCTGTCTGCCTGTAAACGAATTTCCCATCTAGCTGTCAATGTGTCTGTAAACAATTTTTCAAAACGCTACTCCACCTACCCTTTTGGTCTGATTTCACTAAACTTGGCACACAAGTAGACAACACTAAAATACATTATTCTACACATGGGTTGATAACAATCTGTAGATTGAATTTACAGGTTTTTACTGATGTAACACATGTAAATTTCAGGCTTTTACAGATGTAACACATGTAATCAGTTTTTTTACTCATCTATCACATGTAATTTACAGACTTTTACTGATGTAACACATGTGATTTACAGACTTTTACTGATATCACATGTAATTTACAGACTTTTACTGATATGTCACATGTAATTTAGAAACCTTTATTGATTGATTGATCGTATATTGTTTGACGTCCCTCTCGAGAATTTTTCACTTATTTGAAGACGTCAACGTATACCGGTGAAGGGCTTCAAATTTTGACCTTTACTCGGCACTCAGGGCCATTGAGCAGTTAGGGATCTTTATCGTGCCAACGCCTGCCGCTGACACGGGGCCTCGGTTTTTAAGGTCTCATCCGAAGGACCCGCAACTTTCACTTCAAAGTGCCGAGCGCATGGCGAAGGAACAGTTGCTACCCATTTTATCAACTAGGTCAGTCGCGGCCGAGATAAGAACTCACGACCTCCCGATCACGGAGCGAGCGCTCTACCGACTGAGTTACCGTGAACGTTGATGTAACACATGTAATTTAGACTTTTACTGATATGTCACTTGTAATTTAGAGACCTTTACTGATGTAACACATGTAATTTACAGACTTTTATTGATATAGCATGTGTAATTTACAGACTTTTACTGATGTAACACATGTAATTAGGCTTTTACTGATGTAATACATGTAATTTACTGATGTAACACATGTAATTTACAGTCTTTTACTGATGTAACACGTGTAATTTACAAACTTTCAGTGATGTAACTTTCCATTATCCCTGAAGAATGATGTATTTGTAACGAGTATTGGAGCTCTCACAAAGAGGGCGCCACCATTGCGGGATAGTTAGGATACATCAACATATAACTTAGAGAGGGAACTAGAATAATTCTCTGATCTGTTTATTTTACCACTTAGATCAGTTAGATGTGTAATCTTGTGTTTTATTGAGCATGTAAATAGATATTAAATGCTCAGGAAAATGAGAAGTTTAATTGTGAATATATTGTATTTTGAAAAAAGAGATTGATTATCAGAGACAATAAATCTTTCGTCCCTCCTTGGACAGTACTGTGTGTGGATAATAGTAAAAAATGAATTTTAAACATATTTTTTTTCAATTGTTTCTTTCAGATGATTTGGGAACATAGCAACCATTGCTGTGGAACTGATCAAAAGAGGTCACGTGTTTAAGCAGATATCTTATCCTTGACCTCAGATAGAGCGCCATCTGCTGGATCAGAGGTCAAAGTATGAAGAAATAACTGCACATGCTCAGGATCAAGACTGTCGAGATAAACATCTCTGGCGGGAGAGTTGAAGTTCTTTCTCTGTGATAAACTATAGCTGGGATCATAATGTTCTGTCAGAAGAGCTTCCACAAACTGAGACCACTGGCCGCTCTCTCCGAGTGAGAACCATTCACTAAGTTTATTATTACTGTGATAACTGTTTAGTTTCATAAGTTTTTGTTTTGTAAACTGAAAATTTTCAATATAGTCTGGATAATCTTTTAGGATGTGTCTTTTCTATTGGGAGGTTAATACGATATTGCTGTGCTTTCCCCATTTCTGAGTGTAAAGTTCGTGGTACGTGTACATTGCCTATTCGAACACTCTCTGACTCCACCTACACAACTTTCTCCGGATTAAAGGATCGGAGCTTTTCTATTATCTGGGATTCAAACCATTTCTGTGAGAAATGGTGTCCCATTAAGAACTACGCACTTTAATTCTCTATTCTCGACTATATTTTGCACCAATTTAATTCAATGTTAACAGCAATTTGGCCATGAAATCTTTTCTAAATTCAAAGAACAGTTCAAGGCTAATATGTTAATTAATTCAAATCCAGTGCTTAATAGCAAATCATTCCCAATTCCAGTATTTCCCATATTTTGGAGTAGTTTTGGATATGATTAAATGTTCCTAATATTTTTAAATATGTTTTAGGCCAATAAATTAAACATAAATATAGTAATATAATACAATGTTTATGTAGTTAATCGGTTTGACATTAGTGAAAAAAGAAATATTTTTGTCGTTTTTGTCAATTGATGATCAAATTTTACCACTGGAATACATAGGAAAAATCTTTAAAAATCATCTTCTTTAGAACAGCAGCACCATGACAGCTGGTCATAATTATTAAAAATCCTATTCAAATGTGTTCACATCATGACATCAGGGGTAGGGTAGGGGCCAATTTGGGAATCAAAGTTAAACATAGAAATATATTGAAAAAAATTAAAGCTAGATTTTCTTCTTAATATCACCGTAATTTGGGGACTGTAGTGATAACTAATATTTCTAAACCTTAAAAACAGGACAGGAGACAGTCTTAAAATCAAAGATGTTTATTCTTGAATGTCCGTCGCAAAAGTGGTTCTTTACAAGCATAATAAAAGATATAAAACAATGATTCTCTGTATAATTACAATGTAAAATGAAAGTGTAAGATAATGCCACAAATAAGAACATTAAACATCTTCTCATGAACACGCAATTCATTACAGGTATTAAAACATGTCTACTGAATAACTTCATTATAAAAATAAATGATTTAAAATAAAATATGTACTTAATATCAATTAGGAGAACTAGCTTGCAAAACATTCACTTGGCTATGAGAGGGATATGAAAGGAATAGACCAAAAATAGAAAATTCACATGTTATTGTTTACAATGAGTCTACCTTCGGTATAGAGACTCTGACTTAATGAACAAACATACAGACTAATCTGGTAAATAAACACATTTACAGCAGAACCTAGTACATTTACCATTTCCAGTCATTGAGTACAAGTACACATGTACTAAGCTACATTCTACTAGTCCTGCACATGATTTAAACAAACAATCTAAACCTACAGCATGTATAATAGTTCTGTTTCATATGCACAAGTTTACTTACATGGATACTTTCTGCATTTTTCCTCTTACAAATGATAAATAGAGTAAAACAGTAAATTCGACTGCGCGTTTACTTGAACAACAATGTTTTGAATACTAAATAGAAAACCAGTAGTTAACGAGATCGGTCTCGTGTCCAACCCTGCGCTATGGAGAGAGTTCGAATCATACGTGTCCAAGTTTTTTCTTTGTATTTTTACATATCTTAAAAGCATGAGTGAAAAAATAAATTATTTATAAAATATTAAAATAATTAATGAAATAAAGAATTAAATGAATAAAAGTTGATATAAACCATGTAATATTGAAAAAGTGTAGCTTACATGAATTTTAGAATTGAGCAATGTCTTTGTATGAAATTAAAACAATCGTGATTATTTACCAATCTAAACATGATTTTACTGATATAATTAATTGCTTCACAAACTTTATTTACAAACAAAAAGCATTTTATTTTACAAACAAAAACATTATAAGGATTTATTTGTATGTTATAGTATACATATAAGAATGTCATAGAAAATAAAAAAAATCCAATTTCTTTTAAAAGAATTATAAACAATACCACATTTTTATATCATACTGAAAATATAAGAAAATTTAAAAGAAATTCTAAGGTAGTAAATGAGAAGGAAGTCTTTCTACTCCTCTCAAAGAAACATCCTGAAGTGCTGAACTCTGACAAGTAACAATCATGATATAGAATAGAATATAATTTATTTTTCAAATTAGGGCCTCATGGGGCATGACATATAATAAATACGATTACATATAAATACACATAAATCCCAATACTATAATTTACATTTAATGTAATTAGCTTAGCAAATTGTTCAGCTTGTATAGTAATTTAATGGTATGATGACTTTAGATATATATCTTATAAAACAATTCATTGTTCAGCTTGTATATATCCTGAAACATTATTATTGATTTCTGTGCAAGAGTCCCATAATTTCTTGTATCCTCATCGATGTAGCAGTTTGTATGTTATGAACCGTTTCTTGTCTGAGAGATTGTTGGTAGGAGAACAGAGCAGCTTGATAGTTCCCTGTCACCTGTTGACATATCCCTAGAATCTGCCAGGAGATGTCCCTTCTATACTCTTCTATATATACCCCCTGATCATGGTGGACCAGGAACTGTAGATCATTTAGAGCTAATTGTGCTCTCACTGGATCTACATGTCTGTAACACAAGATCTCTAACATGTGTAACAGAACATAGGGTGGGATACATAGTATGGGGGGTCCACACTGTAACCCAGACTGTTGTTCTGGCACTAATTCATTTATGTAACAGACTGTATTAAGGATAGTAATATCCCATGCTACAGCATGTCTTATCTCTGTAGACCAGGACTGTCCCTCCAAAGACTCATGGAAAATGTAGATAAGTGCATCTTTAGTTAAGGTCTTGTTTTCACGAATTACATATGGCTGTGCTAACTTGACCTTTGTCATTTCTATAACTAATAAGGCTTCTTTATGTCTAAGTGTTTTGTAGTAAAACATTGCAATAAACAACATGTCAGAAATACACCCAAACTTGGAAGCTAATTTCAGTATATAACTGGATGTTTTATTAGCTATATACACCTGTTTGTTTACAGCTGAGCTTGTAAATACCTCAAATGGTGCAAAAGCAATGTTCTGGAGTGCAAGTAATGTAAACCTCCGTAACATGAGAACCTGGTACTGTGGCAGGGGTAAAATTATCAACTTTTCTACAGCTCTTATAGACCTAATGCATGAGTGTAGGTTATCTACTGGTAGACTAGCGACAAACATCTCACAAAATAGATTTAACTCAAACAAAAACCTGGAGGTCAGCATGTGTACATCTGTATCAGCAGAATGTCTTGGATTTTGAAGGACACTGATAAGACTAGACCTGATAGATTGACAATAAAGCAGTGATGCTATACCCTTCTCATACAATTTATGAAGCCTAAGAAATAATTTTTTTTGTGCTGCACCATGGATATTACTCAGAAACATGTTGTTTTCTGGAATAAAAAAGTTTGGACATACCCCCTCATACACCCATTTAAGGATCAGTTTAAAGCAGACCCAGAAACAATGAACAAGATTTTGAGGACACCATTGAGGTATTATGTTTTGTTGTAACACCCAGAAAACTGCTGTCTTCATGTGATAGGAACACAGTAATTTTTCCTCGTTAGTTAATTCCTTCTTAAAATCTTTTAAAAACAATTTAAGCAGCCCATAGGTCAAGAATTGGCAATGGTTCATTGCATATACAAGTTCTTGTTCTGCCAAA
The DNA here is from genome assembly GCF_032062105.1 of Saccostrea cuccullata. Taxonomy (NCBI): domain Eukaryota; kingdom Metazoa; phylum Mollusca; class Bivalvia; order Ostreida; family Ostreidae; genus Saccostrea; species Saccostrea cuccullata. The sequence goes on from NW_026931613.1 coordinate 41,148, forward strand.
GAGAAGGATATTCTCCATTGTTGTTTTTGCATGTTTTGCGAGTTTGTGTCCAATTGCTACAAAGTGGCATCGATTTCTGACTATGTCATCTACGATATAAGACGGGGGCCATGCCTGACATCGGTTTATCCATTTGAAGGCAGGAGGGGGCCAGATATCACAGACAAAACAATGGGCATGGTCATACTCTCCGCCAATTAAAACACCACTACCACATGGACCATGTTCCTTAGAATTAGGCATAACTGCTGAACATGTGATCTGTCTGTATTTTGAACTGGATATGTAGAGTCTGTCATTTATTTTCATACATGCATTTTTCACACTTTCCTTGTGTGTTGGTGTCAGTAATTCAAGTAAACCAAATCCTGGTGGGCTATCAGAACAATCGCAGAGAATCAATGTTTTTCTATTTAAGTCATAATTTTGATTCTGATCTAAGTCCCATATAACCATGTGGTCATTTGGCCAAAACATTGCATCCATATCTGACCCTTTTAGCCTGAATCCTTCTCTGTGACTCCCACTAATCATCATCCTGTCTGCTTCTCTTGTTTTTATTACTTGTTCATTCATCATTTCCCTGAAGTCAATCATTTCCCTCCTCATGATCACCGTCTCTGAGGACCCCACTATGTGACACAGTTCCATAAACACAGACTCTGACAGACGTTGTATACCCAAGTCCCTATACCAAACATTAAAAATGAGTATATAAATATTTTTTGCTAAATTTCACTATAAATGAGTCCAATTTATATTGAGTTATGTAATGTTTCTAGACCATAATCATTATTTTATTTGTACAACACCTCACTAGGTTCTGTTACATCTGACTTACATAAATAATGAATTTTAGAATATCAAGAAACTTTACAACTAGTCTGTATTGATTATATATAGATACGTGTATATACAAGTTTGATTTTTTTTTACTTACAGCCATTTGTAGGACATCCTCACAATGTCAAGGGATTGTGATTTCTCGAACTCAACACAAGAGTATGAAGTTCGAGAAATCACAAACCCTTGACATTGTAAGGATGTTTCTAGGAAGATTTTTTAATATTATAGAATAATATTTCCTGTTCACTTTGAAAACTATAATTCAATTCAATTCGTTTATAGACCAATTTAGGGCCCTCATGGGACAAAAAGAAAGTACATTTTTAAAATTTATATAATGATTGTGATCATACACATGAAGTACAATATTCATATACGTACGAGGGAAAAGATTGCTTGATTGATATAGAAAAGACATACAAGAAGGCTAACCCAAAAATATATTATATGAACATAAGGTTGTTTGGGTATATACTTGGAAGTATAATACTTTTACATAATTAATAATAATAATATATATTAAAAACGTCACATTCCTAAAATTAATGGTAATGTTTTTTTTTGTAAAAATCATCCAAAGGAGTTTAGTATATCTAGTTCTTCACATTTTAGAATCCAGAATAATTTTTATTGATCAGGCAATTCTGTAAAATGTTTTACTTTAGATGAGATCAAGTTAAATAGATCTTCTCTTTCCTTTGTAAATTTGCGACAATGAATAAGGAAATGCTCTTCATCTTCAATTTGATTAAGCGTAGAATTTTTACATATCCTTTCTGATCTGAGTGTGTTATTATATCTGCCCAATTCTATGAAAAGTCTGTGTGCTTATAAAGGAGGTTAGGGAAGAAAAGTGTGACAGCCGGACGGACGGACAGCTAGACAGACGGACGGACATGAGTAACAACAAAATACCCGAACTTTCTTTAGAAAGTGCGGGTATAAAAATACTCATTTGATTAGCAGCACTCAAATGAAACGCTAAAAGAGGGCAAACTTGTCACCTATTTATTTCTGGAGAAAAATTTTAGACAGGAAAAATATCTAATTTCATTAAAACCTGAATACTGAAAACCAATTTGCAGATTACGTGTATAAGCACACAGACTTTTCATAGAAGACATACAAGTAGGGGAATACCCAAAATACAGTGAATATTATATGAACATAAGGTTTTTAGGTATATATACAGTACATCATATATATGTATACATTGCTAAATCATATATACTTGGAAGTATCATACTTTTACATAATTAATCAAAGTACTGAAAGTACTGAAAAGCGGTTAGCATGCTTTCATCGAAAATGTACAGTGTACAATAACAAAAAATGCATTGAATGATGATATTAAAGTAAGCATGCATATCTTTTTCCAATGTCATCAGCGAAGAAGCAGACACACTGAATTCTGTAGTACTTAACTAAATGGTAAAACCAATAACATCCAAGACTGATGTCACAAATGTTTGTTTCAAACTTTCAACCTGAGATTTTCAGTTTGAAAGACAGGAAGTTCAATTTCAAAAATTTCTGCTTAATTGTCTCCATTGGTGGCTTCCAAAAGTGCTCAGAACGAAAAAAAATTATGTTGATGTTGCAAATTTAATTGGCTTTCATGCTCTATTGATTCTGAAATTAGGTTACTGTAAAGGCTACTACAGCAAACAACTCAAAAAGAAAATAAAATGATAATTCAAATTCTTCAGATTAATTGGTTTGGAGTACTGTACATAGATCTTTAGCTGGCTAGTCTGAGAAAAATGGATGGACGAGCAGAGAATTAATTTCAGAGGGCTTCAGTTTCGTAGGCTTACTGCGGGTCAGCAGGTGTGACCTGTCATTGGGGATGCTTACTTCTCCTAGGCACCGGAACTTTCAAGGATCCGTTTTTCTTTTGAGACCGATCACTGTTCATTCTGTATTTTGATACAGATACTGAGTACATCTGTTTATTAATATTATGAACTATTTCTCTCACAGGAAGAAAGACAAGTAAACAAGATAATAAAGTTTTAAGTAATGTTCATTATTGACTTTTCATACAATTAAATGTTCGATTAAGTAAATGGTATAAATGACAATTATTTAAAAAAGAGTCTTGCACGATATGTATAAACGAACATATACTGAGTATTTGGCAAATTATTTTTCATGAAAAGGAAAGTTGTTGTTTAATCCATCAATACTAGTATTTTAAAAATGCAAAGGTTCACTAAAAGTCAGTGTTTAACAAACAATTTAATTGTCCATTGCAAGAATTACCTAGGTATCATTGTCACTTTCTTCAATATGTCGCATAAGCAATACATTGTTTTTGTTGTTGTTGTTTTTTTTTTTACTAAAAACAAGTATGCGAATTTCTATCAATATGCCTGTAAGCATCTGTATTTTAATTTTTATTTCTTCTCAAAGGCTCAAAATGATAATAAACAAATTTGACAAATTCAAATTTAAAAAGTATTTTTACAACTTATACCTTGCACAGGAATTTCGCAAACTTTCAAAAATAATCATTCATTAGATATAACTTTCAATTTGTGCTAATTGTCCAGATTTTTCATGCTTCTTTTTTCTGTGCATATTTTATATCGGCTGATTTTTAGAAAAGGATCCAATGCGGATTAATTTTTTTTCCATTTTTTTAAAATTAATTTTAATATTTTCAGGCTCCCATTATTATTTTTTAAAATAAAAATGTGATCGTTTAAAATCGTTTGTAATAATTAGACTGAGTACAGAATTTATCCCTGGAAACAAAGCTTTTATCATCTTTTAAATAATTTCAATTGAGAAAAAAAGGAGAAGAAGACAATATGGAAGTAATCCATAACTGTACAACTTACAGAATGATGTATTCAGTATTTTTATATAAAGGCTTTCTTCTTGTACTAGTATTACTTAAGTTAATTAAAGGGATGCCTTAATATTTTGGAAAATGAAACTCGATCGAGAGATTCTCCGATGTTTTGCAGTCGGTAATAACCTTCAACCCCTTTAGCCAGTAATTAACCCCTCCTCCCTGTGCCCAGTAGCTAGCATAATTCGGTCGAATATTTATTGTTCATGAGGGGTGCCTTATAATTAATCACAGGCACCTGAATTTTTATCAGTAAGTCTCTAAATTAGACAAATATCGAAACATTCTACCCCCTCTATATATAAATACACAACGTGTGCAACGTCATTTTGACCACCTGTTCGACTAGGCTTCAATTTAACACATAAATCGGATATGCCTACAGGTTTTCGTGTAGCATTGGGTTCAAATATGATATTTCTCGCTATACATTTCTTCCTAAAGTTTAAATCTAACGCGTTGATAATGTTATCAGCTAAACTTCATGCTGACTTTAAATTTCGTCACAGGGCCCGATCGCCATCAGCTGATGTCACGGAAATTTAATCTCAACACCAAATGCTCCTATACATAAACTTTTTTTAATACTTTATTTCATTGACAAACAAAATCATAAAAAAATTAAAAACCGAAAGATTATGCTGTTTTGATAGTCTTGATTTTATTTAACATATGTTATATGTGTTAGAAACAAATCATAGGTACTAGGTAGAGGCTTTGTTGAAGTTTCCGTTGTCGATAGGTAGCGCCTTATGGAAGTTTCCGGTGTCGATAAAAACTGGACACATGCCATAAAGCGGTTAGCGAAGCTAACCGCTTAAAAAGGTGCTTTGAGTAGCAAAAAAAAAAAGCTAAACTGGTATAACTAATTCCAACGCAAAGCTTAGTCAATTTTGATATACACTCATCAACTTTTCAACTTTTATAAAATTTATTTTTAAAATATCTATATCATTATTTCTGATTCAAGGGAGAAGTTAAGAGAAATGACCAGAAGTATATTAATCTGTTGAATATAAAACATGTACAAGTATACTGTGTGTTTTTTGTTTTAGTATTTTGTTAGTTTGTTGTGAAAACAACTGTCTATCGGGAATTTTTCACTCATATGGAGACACCACCCCTCAAAAGTAACAAGACAAGATGTGTTTGTGATGCCCCGTATGGCAGCTTTTAGCGAAAGCTGAAGTTTCTCAAATGTAAGTCAAACTCCAAGGTCAAAGGGTCAAAATTGTTGGTATCAAAAGGAAAATATCGTCTCAAGGTATATACGATGGGTGTTAGAAAAGTTTGCGGACAAGTTCTATTGTGAGCGCGCTATTTCCACAAAACCGGTCAAACTTTCCAGATAAAATCTTTACCTTTTTTCAAGTAAATATACAAGAATTTTATGCTCTTGGGTGATTATTGAAAAATATACAGCATTTTTATTTTGATAAAACTTGCTTCATGGAGCATGTTACATTTTGGCACGTTTACATCACAAAGACTCTTTATTAAAATTAAAAATTGCACAAAGATATTTATGATATTTTACCTGCCGCTAAAGAATGCAGGAAACGTCACTGGGAGAAATTTTGAACTTAATTGGATGGTATATGACTGTTTTAAAGCCGTTTATAAATGATCAACGCGTAAATAGACAGCCAAAAATCGGAACGTCATTGAGTGTCATGGAGCACTGCACTACGTAAAAATTATGTGTGCAGACAGGAAAATGTCTAAAAAGAGACTTAAATGTTCAAGATGCTGCCGGGAATTTCCTATACATACAAAGAACAAGTTTTCAAATGGGTTTAACTTCATAAGAATGGAAGGGGGAACATTTTGAATGATTAACTCCATCGATACTTCAATACCCCCTTATCGCATGGACGTTGCATTGCGGCTATATGGTTTTGCATAGTTTCCATACCTGATCGATTAACTGTATAGACTTTTTTTTATTTTTTAATATCTCAATAATATACGAATCAGTACAAAAGACATTATAGTAGAAAAGTAACATGTTTTGATATAGATATTCAATTTTAAAGTAGAAATGAAAGATTTATAAATATAACTGCGATAAAGCTTAAAGGGTTGAAATCTGGTTGTCACGTCGCTTACGTCAAATGATTGCTCCGTGAATCCCATGACCCCATAGCAAAAATAGTTGTAAAATTTCAAGATTTGATTACATGGACCTGATTTTTTACATACCAATAAACAAAATGTAGGAATTCATTCAGACATAGGTCATACTTCACAGTACACAATAGATTTTCCGTAAATCAATGTGTCCGCGAACTTTTCTAACAACCCTCGTAGATGTGAAATAAGATAGAACAAGCAAATTCAAAGAATTGTGGTCCCCCGCTTTCGGTGTTCTTTTGGGTGGGATGTCATTTTTTATGACATTTTGTGTCTAATATGAACGACCTTACATAAGTCATCTATTTAGAAAATATCACTAAACTCCAAGGCTAAGGTCAAAGGGTTAATTTTCTTGATATCCTATGAAAAGTCTCGAAAGGATTACGTATTTGAAGTATGAAAGCCCTAGCCCTTACCATTTAAAAGTTATTGTCAAGAGTAAAATTTTCTCATAAAACTCCAAGGTCAAGGTCAAAAGGTCAAGGTTGTTGGTATCAAATAAAAGGTCTTGCCACGAAGAATACATATGTGAAATATGAAAGTCCTGGTATCTACTGTTCAAAAGGTGTGGCCGAGGTCAAAGTTTTCGAAAAGTAGGCCAAACTCCAAGGTCAAGGTCCAAGGGGCAAAGTTGTTGGTATTTAATGAAAGGTCTTCTCACAAGAATTATATACATGAAGTATGAAAGCTCTAGCATTTACGAATCAAAAGTTATCGTCAAGGTTAAAATTTTTTTCATAAGTACGGAAATCTCCAAGGTCAAGGTCAAAAGGTCACAGTTATTGGTATCCAATAAAAGGTCTTGGCACAAAGAATACATATGTGAAATATGAAAGTCCTAGTATCTTTCATTCAATAGTTATGGCCAAAGTAAAAGTTAGGAATTTTTGTGTAAAAGTGGGTCAAACTCGAAGGTCACGGTCAAAAGGTTAAATTTGGTGGTACCCAAAGAAAGGTCTTGTCACAAGGAATATACATATGAAATATGAAAGTCATAGCTCCACTGAGGGACGGACAGATTTACGGACAGACGGACAGACGAATGAAATTTAATGTCCCCTCGCTTTCGCGAAAGCGGGGGACAAATACCTAGTGTTTCCTGTTTAAAAGTTAATGCCAAGGTTAAAGTTTTTTTAAGTGGATCAAACTCTAGGGTCAAGGTCAAAAATATTTCTACCTGTTGAAAGTTCACAATGAATACATATTTTAGGCATGAAAGCCCTAGCACCAAGTTTCAAATTTTTTTTTATTTTTTATTTTTTTGTAAAATTAGGTCAAACATCAAGTTCAGTAGATTGAGAGGTAAAAATTGGTGGTACCTACAATAAAGGTCTTGTCACGAGGAATTTTAATACCTATGAAATGTGGAAGCCATGTGTATAGCCAAACTTAGAAGAAACATGCATAATAAAAACACATATTTAATATTAGAGTCAAATGGAAAAAAAAATTCTACTACTTTGGAATCACTAGATAATTTATTATTTAAGATACAGGGGGTGACTAGGGAGATGTTCCCTCTGGCATTTGCGAAGTTATTTATATAGGAGTGTACATTGAAGCAAATAAATATCACTTTGGAGACCCCCCTAAAAAAACCAGAACCCCACGATCAATGTTTTATTTTGTCATTTGTTTTTAATTGGCTTCTCAGGATATTCTGGCGGGATTTTTTTGGACTGAGGTGTGACCGTGTGCCCCCCCCCCCCCCCCGCGCATGCCCGAACAAAAATCTGGATCTGCGCCTGTATACTGAATGTCACATCGACAACGGGAGATAATAAACAATGTGAAATTCGTCTACTGTGGCATGGGATGATCTTTGACCCTTTTTGAACTTCAACCTAACCATTTGCATTTCGGTTTATTTTAACACAATCTATACTAAAACTTGTACTTACCGACTGTCGTAGGTCCT
>NW_026931614.1:0-4846 GCF_032062105.1 Saccostrea cuccullata
ATCTGTCAGACAATTAAAATTCTGTTAGAAGCCAATCTTTGTATAGCGGTAATTCAGTGTACTTCTTGTGTACGAAGAAGCCTTTTTTTATACGGTTGCGGTTTTACTTTTAGTAAATGGTAGCGACTTCCTAACTTCACAAGATGGCTACCGCATGGTGGCAATGGAGGAGAACACGTTGAAGAATTATTTACTTGATGAAGCACAGTTTTTTCCTTTGTCAACAACGGCTATTTAATGGAATTTATTTTGTAAGAAAGCTATAGAATAAATATTTTATTGTTTACCTGGGCATTAATTTTTCTGCGTAAAATAATGAAAAAAGTTATGAAAGTGGCACAGATTTGCTTTGAAATTGACGTAAATTTTATTTATTTTGGGGCATTTTTCGTATACTTGAGCCTTAGAAAGGTCGAATTCGCGTATTGGGTGACCCCAGCGGTTCCGAGAAAAAAGTATCGACCTATTATTCGAAAATTACGGTAACTTTACGTTTAATTCGAATTAAACTCTCCATGTGAACAGAGCATTAGATTCAAGTTTGTTCAGATCATTGCCCCAGGGGGTAGGGTGGGGCCACAATGGGATATCAAACATAGGAAAGCATAGGAAAAATCTTTAAAAATCTTCTTCTTAAGAACCAGTGGACCAGGAAAGATGAAACTCATGTAGAAGCATCCTCATGTAGTGAAGATTTGGGTGCCATATAATATATTTAAATTTTTAGCTCTTCTGAGCCAAAGGCTCAAAGAGCTAATGCTATGGCCATTTGTGCGGTGTGCGTCGTGCGGTGTGCGATGTGCGTTAACTTTTTAGAAAATGGGCCATAACTCAAGAACCCCTTGGCCAATTAGTGTCAAAATTGTCACAGGGTATCCTTGGCCTAAGGGCTACCTTATATACTAAAATAAGGGTTGGGACCCTTAAACAAGGGGAGATAATCAAGAAAACAAAACCAAAAGTACTGGTTGCTAAAAATCTTCTTCTCCAGAACCACCGGGCAGATTTTCACCAAACTTACATACAAGGATCAGGATATGTTGAAGAATAAAAATTGTTCAAGGCATGACCCTGGGGCAAAGGGCGTGGTCTTAAGGTCACTTCAAAGTTGACCTAAATTTACAAATAATAAAAATGTTTATATTTTGCTTACTATTATGACTAGGATCATCAAATCTTGTAAGTTGATGCATCTCAGGACATCACATCATGTTAACTCAAAAGTAGGTCACGGTGACCTACTTTTTAAATTTTGTAAGCATTTGTTTTCAAATTGATTTCAAGGCATATTTCAGGCACTTTAAGGCCTATGATCATCAAACTTTGTCAATTGATGCATCTTGGGTCCTTGAACAATGGCAGCTTAAAAGTAGGTCACCGTGACCTACTTTTTGAACTTTATGACTAATTCTTTTTAAAACATTTAATCCAATTATTTCAGACACTGAGAGGTTTAGAATCATCAAATCTTGTAAATTGATGCATCTTGGGATTTTAAAACATATTTATGAAAAAGTAGGTCATGGTGACCTACTTTTTAAATTTTGTAAGCATTTGTTTTCAAATTGATTTCAAGGCATATTTTGGGCACTTTAAGGCCTATGATCATCAAACTTTGTCAGTTGATGCATCTTGGGTCCTTGAACAACGTCAGCTTAAAAGTAGGTCACCGTGACCTGCTTTTTAAACTTTATGACTAATTCTTTTTAAAACATTTAATCCAATTATTTCAGACACTGACAGGTTTAGAATCATCAAATCTTGTAAATTGATGCATCTTGGGACCTTAAAACATATTTATGAAAAAGTAGGTCACTGTGACCTACTTTTTGAATTTTGCAGGCATTTGTTTATGAATTGTTTAAAAGGCATATTTTGATTACCTTCAGACCTAGGATCATCAAACTTGGTCAGCAGATGCATCTTGTGACTTTAAAAAATGTCGACCAAAATAAAGGTCATGGTGACCTAGTTTCAACATTTTATGGTTATATTTTAGTATCTTAGGTATTTATTGGCTTAGAATCATCAAACTTTGTGAGTTGATGCGTCTTGGGTTTTCGGAGAGTGACGACCAAAAAGTAGGTCACGGTGACCTACTTTTGACATTTTATGGCTTTATTTAAGTATCTCCGGTACTTATTGGCTTAGAATCATCAAACTTTGTAAGTTGATGCATCTTGGGTTTTCGGAGAATGATGTCCAAAAAGTAGGTCACTGTGACCTACTTTCGACATTTTAAGGCTATATTTTAGTATCTTAGGTATTTATTGGCTTATAATTATCAAACTTTGTAAGTTGATGAATCTTGGGTTTTCGGAGAATGATGTCCAAAAAGTAGGTCACTGTGACCTACTTTCGACATTTTAAGGCTATATTTTAGTATCTTAGGTATTTATTGGCTTATAATTATCAAACTTTTTGAGTTGATGCGTCTTGGGTTTTCGGAGAGTGACGACCAAAAAGTAGGTCACGGTGACCTACTTTAAACATTTTATGGCTTTATTTACCGGTAAGTATCTACGGTACTTATTGGCGTAGAATCATCATACTTTGTAAGTTGATGAATCTTGAGTTTTCGGAGAATGATGTCCAAAAAGTAGGTCACTGTGACCTACTTTCAACATTTTATGGCTTTATTTAAGTATCTTAGGTATTTATTGGCTTAGAATCATCAAACTTTGTGAGTTGATGCGTCTTAGGTTTTCGGAGAGTGACGACCAAAAAGTAGGTCACAGTGACCTACTTTAAACATTTTATGGCTTTATTTAAGTATCTACGGTACTTATTGGCTTAGAATCATCAAACTTTGTAAGTTGATGCATCTTGGGTTTTCGGAGAATGATGTCCAAAAAGTAGGTCACGGTGACCTAATTTTTGACATTTAAGGCTTTATTTAAGTATCTACGGTACTAACTGGTTTAACTTTGTTTGTTGATGCATCTTTGGTTTTTAGAGATTGTCGACCAAAAAATAGGTAATGGTGACCTACTTTTGAATATCTCAAGGACTTATTGGCTTAGAATCATCAAACTTTGTTAGTTGATGTATCTTGGGTTTTCATAGAATGTAGACAAGAAAGTAGGTCACGGTGACCTACTTTTAAAAATCTCAAATGCTTATTGGTTTAGAATCATCAATCTTTGTTTATTAATGCATCTTGAGTCTTCAGAAAACTTCAATCTTAATATAGGTCACTGTGATGTACTTATGGTTTTTTATAGCTTTATTATTAAAAATATTTTCAGTCCTAATTGGCTAAGAATCATCAAACTTTGTCAGTTGATGCTTAGGATACTCAGGGTTAGAGGCTTCAAATAGAAGTGATAGATTGTACAATTTATCAGAAGAGCAATTCAAGGCCCTTGGGCCTCTTGTTCAATACTGAACTTATTTTTGCTTTAACCTAGCTAGTTTCTCATGTGAGTGATGTGGCCCCTGGGCCTCTTGATAATTTGAGGTCCCAAAAAAATTAAACTTGACGTATCTTTTAACCTTAAAAGACCGCACTTAAACATGTTTACTTGTCCTTTACCTATGACAAATCTTTCTAATTGTATATTGAATATTGACCTCAACTTGACATTGAAGTCATGAAGTAGTTTTCAGAAACTTTAATTTTGGCTGTAGCTTTATTAATAAAAAAAATATACAGCCTACTCCGGATATATTGAAATTCAGGGGACCAGGCAAATTATTTCAATATCTCCGTAATTCAATATAAGTGAAATCGCAAAGCCACCATTTTTCAAGTTCAATCCCGATCATAAAATAAAGAAGAACAAACCCAAACAAATTAATTCGGTCATTGTTTATCTAAAACAGTGAACAGATTACATGGAATATTAGTCTTTTATATAAAATTATTTCTTTCTGTTGCATTGAAAAAACAGTCTTCAGCCTCGTTACTGTAAAATCAGTTTTTATTCGCGAGAACTTTATTTTTGCATAATTACATGAGACTGTATGCTCATGAAAATTTCATTCTCACATATATTAGAATTTCTTAAGATTATATAGAGCAATGACCACAATTCATGAAAATTTTGTCTCGCTAATAAAGAGTCAATGACTATTTCGCGAAAATAAGGTGTCGCGGAAAGTAAGTGATCTACAGTATAAAATCCCCCAATCGCATTCTTTTGCGTTTTGGAGAAAAATCAACGGACTCCAACCGTTCAATTACTGTAGATCACTAAATTTTCGCAACACCTTATTTTCGCGAGATAGTCATTGACTCTTTGTTAGCAAGACATAATTTCCACGAATTGTTGTTTTTCCTCTATATAATCGTAAGGAATACATTAAAACGCGAGAATGAAATTTTTGCGAGCTCATTGTCTCGCGTAAGTACGCGAAAATAAAGTTCTCGTGAAAATTTAGTGATCTACATTACTGCTGAACGCAGCTTGTACAGTCCCTGAAACGTTTTACTTTCCCACCTTAATGGTGAACGAACACTGAACGAACGGTGAATGACCGCAGGTTGAAACAACCATACATGTATTTCTGTGCCAAGGCGATTCTGAGTAAAATAACGGATTTTTAGCTCACCTGAGCTGAAGGCTCAAGTGAGCTTTTCTGATCACATTTTGTCCGTCGTCCTTCCGTCTGTCTGTCCGTCCATCTGTAAACTTTTCACATTTTTGACTTCTCAAGAATCACTGGGCCAATTTTGACCAAACTTGTACAAAGCATACTTGGGTGAAGGGGAATTTAAATTGTTAAAATAAAGGGCCAAGTCTCCTCACAAGGGGAGATAATCAAGAAATGACAAATATAGGGTGGGGTCATAAAAAAATCTTCTCAAAAACCACTGGGCCAGGAAAGCTGAAACTTATGTGAA
>NW_026931615.1:0-47889 GCF_032062105.1 Saccostrea cuccullata
ATCGTCGATATTTCTTATTGTCAAGTTGAAGGCCACAGCAAGTGCTTTCTTCTCATTAAGAACTTTTTGAATGAATTCAGGTTCATTGGAAATAAAAACAAGTCAGCTAATAGAGGAGCACAATAAGTGTCCATCAGATTTCACAGTTTGTCAGTCTCCGAATACTACATAAATGTTGTCAATGATTAACTACAGCATCCTCTTGATATCAACTTTATAGTAATTGTGTAAGGAATCAGTGAGAGTTATCTTTTACAAAGTAATTTTGTTGATGACCAAACAAAAAGGAAAGAAAAATTTCCTGCTTTAATTATTTTTGAAGAAACAGTTGTGTTTGATATCAAAAAGCTTCGTTTATTTTTGGTTTCGAGGAATGGTTGTATAAAGTGTGAAGAAGTTTTAGGTGTTGATGTTACTGACTTTTGAAAGATTTGGCAAACATAAACTTGTCTAAAAGTTCTTTGAGATTTTTGAGAATCCACATCTGAGTAACACCCAGAATATTCTGTAGCACAGAGCGTCTGAAACTTCTCCATAAAAGCAAAATGAAACGTAAAACACCATTAATACTAGAATTATACCTCTCTCTCTCTCTCTCTCTCTCTCTCTCTCTCTCTCTCTCTCTTAATGTTATTACATGCACAATTTGCAAAAAGACTAGTTAGACAAAGTATAGTTACTAGTATAGTTACATGAATAGGCTCATAATAAATGTAATTATTTTGTTATATCAAAATATCATTGCTTATAGTAAATTGCTTAATTTGAAAATAAATTAGTTTGTTAACATCTCATGAACATTAGGTCTATAGATGATATTTGTCAAGGTTTAATATTAGAAGATAAGAACACCTGAAAATTAAATTCACATAACCCATAAATGTTTCTAATTTAAATATTATCTAAAAATAATTTCTATTGCTAACTTGATCTGATGTTATCAATTCCGAGTGGATAGTAACGACGTCTCCTGTACGTAGTTGAATTGACAAGAAAAAGAGGGGAAAGCAAATTTAAATACCTATCATGAACAAAAAAACATTTCACAAAATATGTACAAAAAATGCGAAAAAGTAAATTTTAAATACCTAAATTTTTTCCACAAAATATGTAAATATGAAGAAAAAATCTTGCTTATTTTGATTTTTTTTTATAATTTCTATTCATTCATTAATTTTTTTGTGATATTACTGGTACACATAAATGAATACAATTAATAAAATGAATTTTCAGCTTTTAAAACCACTGTGTATACATTTGGATAATGTTTTCTTGTTAAGAAGACTGATGCAGACTGTTTAAACCTTACTCATCACAGTGGTTGCAACATTAATCTCTATTTTCAGCTTTCTGAGTTTAGATTAATCACATCATCAGATTTAGTCAAACATATTCAACCTATAGACATTCAAACATAAGAGATTCTAAAAAGTTGTGATTTAGTTAATAGTTCATAGTTAAACGTGAAACTAAAAGAGAAATTTGGAATTTTTTATTTGCAGGCAAAACAAAAAAATGCCTTTTAAGTTCTAAGAAAACAATTTTTAAATCTTACTTTTTTCCAACGTTATTTGACACGCATTTTAGAAACAGCTTATTAATTTGCTGCATAAATAAATTATCTTTTAAAATGTCACATGTATGTATTGTGCTTATCATCCCTTCACAACGGAGTTGGAGGGGATACAGTAACGTTCAAGGGTGTGTGAGGGTGGCTGTGTGAGAGGGTGTGTGAGAGGGAGGGTGGCTGTGTGTGAGAGTGGCTGTGTGTGAGAGGGTGTGTGAGAGGGAGGGTGGCTGTGTGTGAGAGTGGCTGTGTGAGAGGATGTGTGAGAGGGAGGGTGGCTGTGTGTGAGAGGGTGTGTGAGAGGGAGGGAGGCTGTGTGTGAGAGTGGCTGTGTGAGAGGATGTGTGAGAGGGAGGGTGGCTGTGTGTGAGAGTGGCTGTGTGAGAGGGTGTGTGAGAGGGTGTGTGAGAGGGAGGGTGGCTGTCTGTGAGAGTGGCTGTGTGAGACGATGTGTGAGAGGGAGGGTGGCTGTGTGTGAGACTGGCTGTGTGTGAGAGGCTGTGTGAGAGGGAGGGTGGCTGTGTGTGAGAGTGGCTGTGTGAGAGGGTGTGTGTGCGGGTGGCTGTGTGAGAGGGTGTGTGTGAGGGTGGCTGTGTGAGAGGGTGTGTGAGAGGGAGGGTGGCTGTGTGTGAGGGTGGCTGTGTGAGAGGGAGGGTGGCTGTGTGTGAGAGTGGCTGTGTGAGAGGGTGTGTGAGAGGGAGAGGGTGTGTGTGAGAGTGGCTGTGTGAGAGGGTGTGTGAGAGGGAGGGTGGCTGTGTGTGAGAGTGGCTGTGTGAGAAGTTGTGTGAGTGGGAGTGGGTGTGTGTGAGAGTGGGTGTGTGAGAGGGAGGGTGGCTGTGTGTGAGAGTGGCTGTGTGAGAGGGTGTGTGAGAGGGAGAGGGTGTGTGTGTGTGTGAGGGTGTTTGTTTGTGTGTGTGTTTATTGTTTGTGTGTTAGTTTGTTCTTCTACAAAACGGAAGTGACGTTATTTGCATCGTCGTCGATTTCAAATGCTGTCTCGATTTATAGACACGCTCTTTGCGAGGGGATGTTATTTTTCATATTTTCGCTAATTTTTTTAATCACCCTGATATCACGTTTATCAATCCCTCAATTTTTTTCAAAGTATTTGCATAAATAATTTCATGCATTTCATTATCATTTGTCAAAAATCATGTACGATTCACTTTATTTATGACGTGTTTATGGGATGTACACAGTATACCTACTAACCTGTATAAACAACCGAGGAAGCTAATTCAGGAGCAAAATTTACACCCAAAGCATTCCAGTTTGGAGAAAAAAAGTTTCATGTTATGTTACATATTATGGTAACAAACATTTTCAGTAACATATTAAAACATCTTTTAAGCTATTTAACTGATTTTGTTAAATGCCATCAAAAATTTAATTCATTGCATACTTAAGAACTTAAAATATGAACAAGATTAGAAGATTACCTTTCTGAATTTGTGAATTCGGTGACAATATTTGTAAAACATTTCCATTACTTCTTGATGATTTTCAGACCCTGAGGATTAGACTACCTTTATTATTTCATATGTGTTCTGAAAATGCTTTTAAAAGTCTTAGTAATGATGTATTTTGGAAATCCCATCTCTATAATTATATTATACACAAACATGTACTAGAAAACAATCAAGGAAGAACTTAGACACTTCTTATTAAAGAGTTACTCCTCAGGCCGCAATGTTTACGACCAAAACGATTAAATGTTAAGACAAAATGCACTTCAGAGTTCATCAAAACAATTTTAAACAACTATAAAGCCTCCTTGGATCTTAATTCCCTACTATGGGAGTTTATATGTGCGTGTTCTTTTGTTCAAATTTATGTTATATATGAACTAGTTTTCAAACATTCTAATAAGATTAAATATTAGAAATAAATTCAGTCCATACCATTTGCATCTTTTTTACTATTTCTTGCATACTTTTTCAATACTACAATACTTGTTTAGAGGTTCTTCCTCCATCATGATTAAAACATAAACATCAATTAAAATGATGATACCGATGCAAAAATAATGGCGAGTGCAGTGATGGATATCTATTCATTTTTAACTTAGGTTCCTGCATCCAACCACACAAGACATTTGGAAGCTCTAGATTGTGATGCCATTTGACCTAGTATGTTGGTTGTATATCCATAAGGGTGTCAGAAAAAATGCAGTTTTAAAAGAGAACGTTTAATCTTTTATCTATCTGTAGGGGTCACATATGGATAATCATACTAATGCCCTGTTCACACGGAGAGTTTAATTCGAATTAAACGTAAGTTTATTGCGAATTAGCTTCGCTTGGCGTTCACACAGAGAATTTAATGCGAATTAGTTTACTTCGCATTAGTTTACTGCGCATTAAATTACTTCGCATTAGCTCCGTGTGAACGCTAAGCGAAGCTAATTCGAATTAAATTTTGGGGCATGCGTAATGGCAAAATTAAGTCAAATGCGTCTTGTCGGTGGTCAGCTTTAAGTACTTGTGCTATTTTTGAGTGAAAAAACTAAGAAAAAATGTGTTTTATCACTAAAATATGTCTCCACTGTGACAATATGTCAAATGCATCTGCTTCTGCATAAAATGACGTGATTTGTAAATGACGTCATAATAACTTTCCTCACGCCTGACTGTCGAAGTAAAATTTTAATTCGCATTAGTTTACTTCGCATTAGCTGTCGTGTGAACGCAATTTAATGCGCATTAGTTTGATTTGCATTAGTTTACTTCGCATTAATTTACTGCAAATTAAACTTGGCGTGTGAACAGGTCATTACTTTCGACCTTGTGATGCTTATCGCATACACTAGTGCGACAAAGATACTGTATTGAAAAGGTTGTATGTAAATTGTGGCTTGGCAAAATATAAATTAGATGTCGTATGTAAAATAATTTTGTAAAAATAATAAAATTTCTAAACACTTTATTTTGATTCGAAACGTAACTGATTATCATGAGGTGATTTACTAATTTTTACACATACATGTACTACTGTACAACTTAAGTCTTAACTGAAAGTGCCGACCATCATTAAAATGAAATATGGAGATATATAACGCACAGTAAAAAAAACCCATTGAAACAATACAAATTTGGAGCAGAGCAGACACGAGCCTCTTTAAAACACCAGAGGTGGTGCCAGGTGCTATAGAGAAGAAAGACCTGGAATATTACATCCGTTAAAAGAATCTCTCTCTTTCTGTACATTCTGAACTTTCTTTATGCCCAGGCATTGTCTTAAGAGCTCGCAATGCTTTTTAGTTAAAACAATGAAGGTAACCGTTTAAATACTAAAAGTATAACACAACGCACCATACACACAGAACAAATCTGACAATAAAACTTAGAGATGCATAATTTTTTATTGAATTCATAGTACTACATGTATTTTTCCATTACAACTTTATTGACCAGAACAAAGTTCACATTAACCTGATGCATGTAGAAGATAACCAGAAAATGTCGAAAATCTCTCGTGCATGTAATTGCCATATCTGTCGGCTTTCTTTACCCAAACATGCGTTCCAGAAGTCAAATTTGCTATCACCAAGTTTCCCCCATTTCCAAAATTTACAGCATGGCTGACAAATCCAAATCCTAAAGCTCCTTGTGAGGAATCCAATGTAGTGTCCATTCCTGAGGCTTCAGTGGACAATATATTCCAGAAGAAGACATATGTTCCAGTTATTGGCGCAGTGAAGATTCCAGACCGTGGATCGTAGGAATTAGTTGTGTCCACAACTTCAAAGTCAAAGATAACAGTTTGGTAGAAGCCAATCTTTCTCACAGGGCGCGAAAGTCGGGCGTGAAACGAAGGAAGCATCTGAGGTCCTGTTGATTTAATGAACGCTACGTGGTAATTATAATCGATATTGAATAGATAAATCAAACAAGATCCGGTTATAGTTTTCAATAAATGACTAGAAGGATTAAAAACCTTTCGTAAATGGCTTTGAATTATTACATTTAATCATGAAACATAAGATATGAACATAGAATCGATAAAGAAAACAAATGCAGCTTAATTAATTTTAGTAAGATTTTTCAAGTCTTCAATATACATGTATATTTTCATCTTTTATACCATATTCAATCCAATTCAAAGAAATTTTTGAGGTTTACTTTTAAGTATAATTGAATGACTTCTCCTTTTTCAAAATTTACTTACGTAAGCTCTCTACAGTTGACGTCATATTCCTGAAATCTTTCTGTAATTCCTTAATCATTTGTAGGTTTGTATCATCCTCCTTTTCATGTCCCATTATTTTTTCGTCTATCTCCCTTTGCAATCGTTGATTTTCAAGTCTAAGATCAGTAACATTGTTTTCCAGTTCTTGTATTTTGCCTAGTGTCTCGGACATATCTTTTTGCACTGTAATTATGAAGACATTTTATAAAATATATTACAAACGAGACATTTTTTTTCTTCTGAATTGTTCAACCTCCACGAACACCTTTGCTTAGTTTATTACCATGAATGTTTAACTAACAAGCTATTTCAGAGAGTCTGTATCCCCTTCCCTCTTCTATAACTTTCTTGGTTATCAATAAAACAGAAAGAAATTTAGAATATGAATAGATATAATGGATTCCTACATTATGCTACTATCAAAATATAATGCAAGGACATGCATGTACGTGCGCACGCAAAACGTTAAATAACAGATAGTTGCGATATATAACTTTTCTATTTCTTTTATGAAGTCTTTCGATGCTGAGCTTATAAAAAGTCATACTGGAATTAGGCACAAAACAGGATATGGGGAGCATTTGGGGAACATCTGTAATGGTCCCTGTTACAATTAACAACCTGGTAAAAATTTCATTGCAAATATCGAATGCTTCTTGAGATATCCCGCGGAAACGAAAGTGTTACATACAGAAAGAATAACAAACAGACGGGCAGACAGACTGGAAAGTATTATTTCCCACTTTCAGTGGTCACAATTTCATGTGCCTTAACTCTATTAAGTATATTGTTAAATCCCGTAGCATTCTATAACATTTACCAAAAAGGATTGATTTTATAACCGTCAATTAATCTTTACATGCATCAAAATGAGCGTATAAAACTAACAAACCCTTGGCAAGTTCCTCGGTCGTGAATTCTGCAGTTGTATAGTTATGAATTAAGATTTCTTCTACGGCTGAGCGAAGGTCTGCATGAAGCTTTGTGTTTTCGTGTGATGTTTCACGGACAGTATTGTTCATTTTGACATATCTGTCCAATTCCATGCGCATTTTTTGGTTTTCAAGCTGAATATCAGCGTGACTCTTTTCAACTTCTTCCATCTTCACCAGAACACTGGTCATATCTTTTTTCACTGTTAACAATTCATTGACAAACGCAGACATCTGATGGACGAGGGACATTCGTATTAAAGTTTCCTGACTCAGTTGCTGCTTTAGATGGTGTATGTCTTCCCGTACTGATTCGTTTGAACACACAACAGTTATTGAGTTCGCCTCGGATTTCAGATCCGTCAAAGGCGAATGTGATGCCGACATAGATATAGCCATCCAACATAGGAGATGCTGAAAAAATTGCATTGTTTTGATGTGTAGATATAAGGAGTTTATGCTTCGTAGATATCTCTCACTTAATGCGGTGATTTACAATGAATGTATATATAAACTGTAAGTAAGGTTAAGTATCGCTCCGCTAGTTGTAAATTCAAATTATAGTCCTTAAACAAAAAAAAGAATTGCAATTTATTCTGTCCTATATTTACGATTCTTTTCAAAAGATTTAATATCCCTACTTCAAATATATTCTTTGTCCTTTATAAGCTAAATATTTCTCAAAGAACTATTTTTTGGACACATGATACCGTTTTCTGCAGTGTTTTTGGGCTATGCACAAGTATTTCTCCATGAATAACCCTTTTTGTTGCTTTAAATGTAGTAATTTATAATTATAATGAACATAATTGTAGTTATAACCTTGAAGAGGTTTTTGTAGAAGAAGTGCGTTAACATTATGAGTATGTAACATTATTTACTCAGCTTTCTCTGTAAATGCTTACACCATGCCAATATGTACCACCGATACTTCACAATATTATAAAACAAAAATGAGAAAAACGTATTTACTGACATCATTTGAAAAGACTTTTTTTTTTAAATGATGCAAAAAAAAATCAAAGCAATTTTCAGCTGATTGAGATTTAGTACATCGAAGGATATAGATAACAAACAGTACTCAATATCAAAGTCCATAAAACAATATGAAATAGGAGCAGAGCAAATACTGACCCTAGAAACATCAGAGGGGGAATCAGGTGACATGGAGGAGTGAGCATCTCCTAGTGACCGGTCACACCCGCCGCGTGTTCCTTGACATGATCGGGAAATCACGGAAAAATCTGTCTTCAATTCAATGTATAAATAATGGACTAACAATAAATATGAAAAACCTCAGTCAGCATTTGACTTAACAATAAATTGTATTTGCTGACCTGGTCTGAGCATCGACCTGGTATCGACCAAAGAAGTTATGAAATGATGTCTATCTGTATTCCTTGTGATAAAAGTACAAAGCTGCTCTTTGACTTTAGAGTATTGAATGAGATTCCAATACTTTCTTTTTGTTTAACTCATGTATTTCTGCAAGGTGAGCAAAATGTCATACATACGGGTTTTTTTCGTTGATTTTCGTTTGCCGTTTTTTTCCTGCGTGTTACTTCCCTTGACCACCATCTTGAATGTCTAATTCTTTCATCAACCACTTTTATTATTAACTTGTATGGTAAATACATAAAATCTACATTTAAAGGAAGCTTAAAGGAAGCTTGTGTTAAAAAAAGAAATTGTAAAATTTTTAATTAATTAGCCAATAAGACAATTTTAAATTGATAGGAAAATGAAGAAACTCGGGTTTGTTATCATCCAATACGGTGACCAACAGGGAACAAATTTAGCCCTTGCTTAAATATCGTCCATCGAAAACTATCTATCGGTAGACACAGTTTACTTTCTGCGTTTCACACATATTACAGAATTTCACTCAAATTCACCTCGTCCTTGATCAGTTGTACGGCAGGCATTTTTGAGGTATGTTCTATACAGCGAATGTTCGCGAGCGCTCGTCAAAATCGTTTATACCTCCAACAAAAATATTCGCGAGCGCAAGCTCTGTTGAACGGATTTCTGGACTTTTTCTAATGACGTTTTTGGTATTTTTTGGAAAGTGACCTGCAACCAAAATGGCGTATTGGCCCTAAAATTCAGATTATATTCAAAGTTAACATTAAGGTCAGACGAGACCTTCCTCAAAATCTGTTTTGTATATCTTCGTAACGTATGAAAAATATTCAAAATTTTAATAACATTCTGATTTCTAAACCAGTTTCTAAACGTTTTTAAAAGATAGAAACACTTAAACATTTAAAATTGGAAAATTATTTTTCTTCCCCAAAAGATTATATACGAAAAACTACCCCTGGTATCTTGCAGAAATGCCTGGTAAGGTACCTCATTTTTTTGTAAGTAAACATGTTTAAGTAGCAATATTTCATTGACAAACTCTTAGAAAAATTTATCTATTATTAAGGAACGTCTCATCTGTCCTTAAGTAAAAGTTTGCATAGATTTTTATTTAAAATGGAATCTAAAAATCAGCTTTAAATTGTCTCATTTGCTTAAGTTTCTTTTTAAAATGAAAAATATCCGTTTCCAGTAATTCTAAGGATGCTCTGATACAAGTGTCTACGTAGCAGCTGTAAACGGATCTGGGAACTAGCGTAAACATATCTAGTTACAAGTCAACCCTCATTATCTCGATCTAAATATGACATAAATCACAGGGGCATCTTATCCACTCTGTTCTCTACTTCACATATAAAAATACACAAGGGAAGAATCGAAAGTAGCACACGATTTTTAAAAAAAGTCAAAAAACAACTTACTTGAGAAAAGTTACACAAATCCTGAAAGGAACTAGCGCAAATAATGTCCTAGTACTTATCCAGGCTAAAATATTCCAGATATATCCATCGTAAATAGCTTTTATCCAACTAAAACCCCAGCTTTCTGCACAGTGTGAATCTCTACGCCCAAGAAAAGATAACTCACCCGGATGACAATAGGGTAGTACCCGAGGCCTTCCGAGGTACTACCCTATTGTCATCCGGGTGAGTTATCTTTTCTTGGGCGTAGAGATTCACACTGTGCAGAAAGCTGGGGTTTTAGTTGGATAAAAGCTATTTACGATGGATATATCTGGAATATTTTAGCCTGGATAAGTACTAGGACATTATTTGCGCTAGTTCCTTTCAGGATTTGTGTAACTTTTCTCAAGTAAGTTGTTTTTTGACTTTTTTTAAAAATCGTGTGCTACTTTCGATTCTTCCCTTGTGTATTTTTATATGTGAAGTAGAGAACAGAGTGGATAAGATGCCCCTGTGCATAAATCTAAACGAAATCTATGTAACCAAGGTCTCGATAAAGCGAATGATGTCTTTCCGTCCGTCCGCTACGCTTTGGGTTACCCATCTCTTATTCACAACTCCTCTCATACCACCAAATGAAATTTAATCAAACTTTCACAGAATCTTTGTTAGATAGTACCGGTGTGCACCTTCAATTTTACTTTTTGATTGGACACATATGTTAGGTTTTCCATTGCAAAACATTGAAACTGCCATTCTTCCTTTAATATTAAAGTGTATCCATCTCTTATCTGCAACTCCTTTTATACCGCGTGATACAATGTAATGCTACTTTTAAAGATCCTTTATTACAGAATGCCACTGTGCAACTCATATTTTACTTTCAGTTATGACACTTTTTTTCGCGTCTCCCAGAGCAGAACATAGACTTTGCTATTATAATCATATGGGAGATATGGGATCATAAGTAAATATATTTTAGAATGTCAAAGTATTTGATAGTGTGCATATGGTATTTTTATGTTGAACTACCAAAATAAAGGGAATGTTACATATCTTTATCCGCATTTTATGCCCGGGTTGTTGAAGTTAAAGCAATTTTTAATATGCGCAAATTGGCTGACTATGTCTGCACTCAACTATTCAAACAACCTCGATTTAACTTATTTATTTATGTTATATATTTCATCCATATATTTCAAACACACAAACATACACATAGTGAGAGAGAGAAAGAGAAAAAGAGAGAGACTATGTATAAAGAGAAATGTCATTTTTAAAAACTCCATTTTTCTACTCATGTACAGATCAAACTTATGTTGACATCTACTTACAAATGTACCAGTCATCCGGTATTCTGCTACTTAGCTCTCTTGGTTTTTTCTGAAAAAAATAAGAAGTATCCTACTCTCTCGTAACACATAGAAGAATTTTAACTTAGTCAATACTTACTCAACATACTTTAGGAAAGGACTCCCAATTGAAACAGAAGTGACAAAGATAAGATTAAGCCGTTTGATGCTAAAGGTGTGTTTTGTGTTCTACTTTTTTTTTTAAATCGCTGTATTAAATAGATGAATTCGCTGAACATAATAATAAAATATCTCAAACAAGGTGACGACCATCACCAACAAACAAATGAAGATTTTGAATTAGCTGTATAAAAATCAAATTCAAATTTAAAAAAAAAATACCTATTCGAAATATCTTGATTACGTAGAACATAATTTTTATTAAAACGGACGAAGGTATTGGGAATCAATAGCCACTATTTTACACTATTTTAAGTGGTCAACTAAAAGTGCACATTTGAGTGCTGGAGACAAATCATAAAAGCTGAAGTACTTGTAACAGATTATCTCGGAATCTGATTCTCAAGCATCACTTACCTAGTAAATCTGAAAGTAAATTTGAAACTACTTTTATCAAATTCTTGTGGTTAACAGTAATGTTAACTAATTGCTCTTTTAATTTTACATAATTGAAATGGGGAAAGAGGAACGCCAATTTGGTTGTGTTACGTACAGAATGTAAATGTTCCACATTTTTTACTAATGGCGCCGAAACTCGTATCACTAAAAGTTCTTTTGATAAACTGAAGTACATAGAAGCATTTCTAGTAATATGTTTTATTTTTGTCTATTTTCAAATTGATAAAAGTTGTGTACAACCAGCGCTTGATCCAAAATTATACATGAAAAATCAAAGTTTGTTTGATAACTTAAAATTGATGGAAATAGGCAATGTACATATCAAAGAAACCACCACTGATCAGTCAACATGCGTCTTTTTTTATTCATGCCTGGTACAAGAGTCCTGAAGCACGTATTTTCCTGTACTACATCAAATAAGAAATAAGTACTTAAGATGCAAAGTGTTTATGCATATCAATTGTTTAAATAGGCTATGAAAATTATCTAATCTATCGCTAAAACACAATATATTACAAATAACTAACTTTGAACTGTGCATATCTTTGGATATTATTTGTCAAGGTAGATTCACATTCGCCACTGACGGAAAAGAAGGCAAAAGATGGAATAGGTGATAAAAAATGAATTTGTCTTTAATAATACAGTTCCAAATAAATCATTATAATCAATAATCATTAAATAATTATTTCATTACTAAAACAAGTGTATTCATTGGTCAAGGACATGATACAGGTGAAAAATGAAATGGCAGCCATGCAGACCAATGCAGAAGAAACACGAAAGAGTACCGATGATCTGCAATGAAATTTTTAAAAATGCTGAATAAAATAAAACAGATGAAACTGGCCTCTGAGTCAAATCCTGATAAATTTAAATTTCTTCAACACTATCCTTACTTACATTTTAGCTAGATTTGGCATTAGTTAGTACAGCTTCGCCATAGCTATCTATGACAAGCATTATTGTAAAAGACACAGAGACGTAAATGTAAAAAGAGTTCCCCGTGACTTAAGTAAGTGCAATTCAACCAACTTTAGTTTGATATTATATTCGTCTTGTACTTTTACATATATACTCATACAGCTGAAGTATCATTTTCAGATTGTGTCACCTTTGAACATTTGAACTACTCTTCATGCTATTCAAGGTAGTATGTACATTTTGGAAAGCTTTGCCGAAAATTTATATAAAAGATAAGAATTTCCATTTCGCTCTTAATTTGTTATAAATTAAAATTTATAGTATAATTAGTATCAAGTTTAGTATATGCAAACCAGCATCAGCTCTTATCAATTTAAAAAAAAATACATTTCATCAGCAAATAATAATGCTACGTGAAATTTTCCAGGGATGTACTTCACTACATAATATTAAGAATGGAAGTAAGACACAGTTATTTTGACATTAGTTTTATATTGTATTGAATAAATTGTATTTGCCCCTTCCGGTTTCTTAGTCCCCTACCCGTAAAACCGGAAGGGATTTACGTTTCCTCTGTGTCTGTCCGTCCGCTGTCTACTCCTCTGTCAGTCTGTCAGTCTTTCCCACTTGTTTTTCCGCACTTTTTTCTGTAGACTTGCAGATACTAAGCAGATAATTTATTTGGTATGTGAATGTATATTGACAAGTTACAGTATGAGTTTCAATTTCGTTCTGATTAGTTTAGAGGGAAATACGGCTTTTTAAATTATTGAAAATATCCGCACTTTCTTTTCCTGAACGCTTGCATATGAGCTGATTTTTGCTTTGCGGATGTATCTTGATGAGTACAGATCAAGTTCGAATTTAATTCCGCTAAACTGTAACAATGATCTTTTAGAGAAATGCTGGTTTTTTTTAATTTAATGGGAACCTTATTACACCATTTTACAGGTTGATGACTAGTATTTCTAATGCTTTACTCTCAAAAGGCTCGTTTATAAAACACATTTTGGAACAACTCTTAAACTAACAAAGCTGCCCTATGTGAAGAAATATTAATTCATTATATAAGCTTTATCAAAAATAATAATAATAAACTCAACTCTGATTGCACAAGACTTTGTTCAATACTCGCTGGATTGCTTAATAGCTGAAACTTATTCATTCAAACAGAAGAACTGCAGAAAAGTTAATTTTCATGATTTTGAAAACCGACAAAGAGATTTCAATGTTAATAAGAAAACTGCAATACCTATCAGCTTGCGTCCCTTAAATAAATCTACAAATCTGTGACATATGTAATGTCTAGCCATATCAATTGACCTACAATGTGTATACTACTTAATCCTCTTAGTTTTTCCTTATGACGAATCTTTAAAAAAAAAACTTCACACTCTCATTACAAGCATTAGCAATTTGTGTTTTTAGATACGTCATAAACATGATGTAAGGAAACACAGTTGAAATTGATATAAATTAAGTAATATGTTGAGCAGTTGAAATCAAATGGTATCTTTTTCTATTTATGAAAAAAATTCACTTATTCTTGCAAAGAAACTTGGAAATGTACAAGTTACTGATTACTTATCACTCATTTTGGTAATTCTATAAAACGTATTTCCAACATAAAAACATTTTAAATATAAAAAAAAACACTTGATACTGGCAGGTTATATGTAGTGGTCAACTAAAAATACAAATTCTAGGGTAACAACTAAAGGTAATTTATAAAAAAAAAAAGCTGAAGTATATATTATATTCTATATCCATAAATACTTTATGGATATAAAATTGTAGAGGAACATTAACTTAGTAAACCTGAAACTGAAATTAAACACTTGTCGTGAACAGCAGGTTTTCTTTTTACAGAGTAAAAAGTCAAATCAAAGTCTCTACAATAATACTTTTTAGGCATAGAAAATATTATGAGATCTTGCAAGTGTTTTATACAGGTGTTTAAAACTGTTGTAGATGATAGAACTTAAGATTCAAAGTCGTAAAATTTTACTTACGTTGGCCTGTATTTTAAAGATAACATAAAGGTACTTAAGAAGCAAAGTGTTTTTGCGTCTAAGTTGTTTTGATAAGCTCCTTAAATTATCTTCTATTATCACGTAAAATACTTCAAAAGTGTAGGGAATTCCGTTTAGAGTAGATATCGTTCTTTGTGCTTTACACATATAATATTTTCGTCTCGTACCAATCATTTCATTTGCTCATGGGCCTGAAAGGGTTTCTTTTCATCGTTTAAAGAATTCAGTTGTTACCATTTAATACTGCGCTTTGAAGAATGATGTTTTCACACTGTACAATTTTGTGGACATTATTTGCCGTCGTAGATTCCCACTCGCCACTGACAGAAAAGAAGGCAGAAGATGACATTATTGTGAAAAAAGAAATTGTCATTAACAATCTACAGAACCAGATAAACCAAGAAACGGTGATAAGGCTTTCATTGCTGAAACAAGTGTATTCATTGGTCAACGATATGATAAACGTGAAAAATGAAATGGCAGCCATGAAAACCAACGCAGCAGAAATAAGAAAAAGTTACGATGATCTTCGAGATGAAGATAAAAAAATGTTGAACGAAATAGAACAAATGAAACATGACCACAACGATACATCCGTAAGTTTAATGAATGTACACCATGAGTATAATAAAAAGTTGAGTGAAATGGAACAGATGATGAAGATAAACCATAATGACACATCGAAGAAGATAGTAAACGTACGGAATGACTTACTCAATGTCACTAAATCTGTAGGACTTCTCCGTAATTATACTGACGAAATCAAAGCTCAGTACGATATCCAAGGTATGTAAATGTTGTATTTCATGGTCATTGGTATTCATATTTTTGTTATGAAACAAGATCTCCAGATTATCAGCACCAATAATTAAATAAATCCTTTTTCAATTCACTAATTTGAAAAGTCAAACTACATCTGGAACTAATAAATTTTCATTTTTAACTAAGCTATTATGTTTTTTTTAGAATAACTTTAATCTCAGAGATTAAAATCAAGATCCAAAACATAATTTTCAATGCCATTTGCATTGACCTTTTAAGATTCCTTTAAGTTTTTCTTAAATGTTTTGAAACTGATTGCCATATGAGGAAAAAGTGATTTGGACAATTTAATCAGGCTATAGTTTTCTTAATATCCAGTAACATTTGACATGATTATTCTAAAATTGAAAATAACATGTAGATTTTAAAGTTATTAATAGGCATTTCTCAGGTGTTAAATAGTGAAACGTATGGAGATAACGAACAGAATAAAGATAGAAAGTACATTAAACAATACAAAATAAGAGCAGAGCAAACACAGACCTCCAAAACAGCAGAGGTGGGATCATGTGCCACGGAGGAGTTAGTTTCTCCTGCCAACCGGTCACACCCGCCGTGTACGCCTTCTTATGATCGGGAAATAACGGGAAAATCCGTCATGATTTCTGTGTTTAATCGATTCTGAAGAAATTCTTCTTTCGTCAACTTATTTGTCAATAATTTACCTCGTTTTAGAAGTTGTTCATACGTAAAGTATGCTCTTGTGTATCGAATCTACTGAGATATATAAACTCTGTATGAAGGTATATTGCAAATATAAAACAGATGTGTCAGACTCTGTACCATTACACTCAAGCTCACCAGGTATATCGTATCGACACATGGGAATTACCATTGTTAATTGACGATTTTTTTGCTTATCTTAATCTAAACTCGTTTGTATTGCAGAAAAAAGAATGAAAAAATTATTTAAAAAACAGGAAAAAATCCAATCCAGTCTGGGTGACCTGCACAACGAGGATAAGAAAATACTTTCCGAAACGCAACGTATGATAGCAAACCATAGTAAAAATACATATGAAAAAATTTGGAAGATGAAGGAAGATTTAGAACAAAACATCACTTCTATGATCAACAAGTTGCCTTTGACAAAGCAAGGTTTTTAATTTCATTATTTTCTTTACATATGCACGCAGAGATGCGCTCATGTATCTTACTAACTTGATAAAGTGGAGCGTAGCTAAAAATGAAAAGAATTAAATGTTTAAGGTGAAAAAGATAAAATAGGATTTTTAATTTATTTTTGTGTAAAATGCTATTAGATAAATATTGCATGTAGTTGAGTGTAACATTGAAAATTTTCACCCCAAGAAAACCATTGTCAACCGAGGCGCAATATTTACTATATTATACTGAATGTTTTATACAAATACATATTACAGTGAACCGTGCGCGCATAAATTTCGCGCAGTCGCTATTTTTTGTAATACTACCCGTCGTCAAGCAATGTTGCTAAGCTGGGGGGCGTGGCTTCATTATTCAGCGGGTAGTAGTGTTTCTCGACGAATCAGATTCAAGTAATTTACATGAATGTATAATATTAAAATATATAAGTCGTGATATTATACAAAAAAATATTATCTTCAAATCTGTGTCCATGCACCTTTAAAAGTGTACCCCTTCTTGATAATGAAATTAAGTATTATCTGTTATTTAATTATCTCATTTTCCGTAAAGTGGTATTCCATAAAGGTACACTGTAAAGAATTAATTTATGCAAATATAAGTCTAAAATTAGGATAATTATTTTCATATTTTGGCATTCCACCGAAGGAGGTTTTGCACAATGACATCATCCTTTAAAGCCTTTCACAGCTATTCACCGTATATTGTGGCATATCATATGAATTAACGATTCTCGAAAAAAACAACTTAAAAGAATTTAAAATTAATCAGTCAATCACCTATTAGAGGAGGATGAGATTTAATGTGTCAGGTGATGGGAGGAACATGAATAGAAATACATGTAATTAATTCAAAGGTTCCCTTGACTATTAACAAACGTTTTGCATTAATATACTGAGAGGAAAAAGAAACGCATATTAACTGATGAAGAATTGCATTCTGATGGAGCCATTATTTCGAAAATTTCGCTTGAATAGTTTTGACTAGCGATTTTAGTGCCAAGTTACAAAAATACACATATGACCAATTTTCATAATTTTCGGCCACATAGACAAATATTTTTCAAATATTATGTTCTTATGTGTTTCTTTTTCCTTTCAGTATATATAAAATATTTATTAGAAGAACATGTACGACACCATATGTTTTATACGATGGACGATATGGGCCGTCAAATTACAAGTATGAGCAACTCTATTATGTAGTACACAGAAAGCATTGACTTTAATAGTGTTACCTGACCATGTATCATTTTGTATATATACAACTTTCTCAATGACAAAACGATTGTAGTTTTAACATAAATTTGTATATGTACAAATCTTACGACAAAATACCCTTGAGACTACTTTAAAACATTCCTTATATTAACCTGGAAGAATATCTGTAAAGTAAGAAGCTACTTTATAAATCAAAAACACATGTATCTGATTAAAATAATAGTTGTGTACTAAAGTTCAAATGACCGCAAACTGCACCGAGATTAGTTTTATCTTCATCCAATATCTCATAATTCAAACTTAAATTTTTCTATTATAGAATATTTTGCAAGTGTCTTTTTTTAGATTTCTTTTGGTTTTCTTGATTTTGACTTTCACGACAATAAAATCTTAACCTTCATTCTTGACTCCTAAAATACTGATTACTGAGAAGCAATGATACTGCTTCTTATTTCGTTTCTCGCCAGATGAAAATCTGTCGCTTTAAAATCTGCGTAAGAAATATGTTCAATTTTTCATGCTATGTTTTCCTTGTTTCCATATTACTTTTTTCCTGATTATCTTAAGTTTTTTTTCTCTCATTGAAATGAGGAAGATATAGAAGAGGAAGAGAAGAAAACCCCATACGTGTTTTGTTCAGTTTCCATCAAAATAAATTAACAGAAATCTAAGGAATGTTAAATAGTCTCAAGTGTATTTTGTCTTAAGATTTGTCCATGTACACATTTATATTAAAGCTGCAATCTTTTTATCATTGCGAAAGTTTTACATGTGCAAAATGATACAGGTAATACAATTGAAGTCAATTAATTCTAAATACTGAAAGTGTTACTTATACTTGTAATTTGACGGCTTATATCGGCAAGTGAACTTTTAGAATTACATTCTGTCCTGCGTCAGTCTGCCTTTCAATCTTTCCGTCTGTTAACTTTTCACATTTTCGACTTCTCAAACCAAACTTGTCAAAAAGTATCCCTTTTGTTTGTTTTACGTTTGTTCAAATGCAATTTGCACATTTAAAAGAAGATGCTAGTATTTGATTAAAAATTAGTGTTGTAGCTGAACGTTTTCTCTATAACAGATAATTTATAAATTTTCGGGATATTTTCCTTAAACAGTGTTAAAGAAATTTTGATTAAGTATTTTTCTTCGTACCCACTTTTACACGAGCTTGATTTCATGTAGCTATTCATTGTTGATCCTATTTTTCTTTAATGCCTTTTTCATTAATTATTCTTATGCAGTACATTTGCATTAGATACATAATTATATTATGTACTGCACATTATTTTCTCTTCACTAGATTGCTTAGAATCAAGCAACTGTTGGTTGCAGTATAGTTTTGAGTATGACGATAGCTGGAATGGATGTGAAGATGGAGCCCAGTACGTAAAGAAGACAAACTATTCTTCTACACCTTATCTCGGTGTGATGACATGCAGTTCTACAAGGTATTAATATTGTCCGTATTTAATCTGATGATAATGAATGTCTTGCAAAGATTTCTTTACGGTGTAATATCCCTCTGGTAAAAAAGATAAATTTCTGAAGACATTTTTTCCATGAAATTCAATGGATTGTTTTGTCAGAATGTACAGAATTCTTAAATCGGGATCAATTTTATTGTCAACTCAATCAAATTTCATAAAATGTACAGGTGTTGATTTCTTGTTTCGATTGCAAATATTTTCATTAATTATCTATAATAGTTAACCTAAAACATTTATTAAAAAATTCCTTTAATCTGTGAAAATTGAGATTTAAAAAGTAGCTCATTGATAAAAACATTTTCCGTTCAATTTTTTTCCTCGAGATTTCTATTATCCATACAAGTTATCTCAAAGACAATCATTTAACACAAGTTTGCCGATTTCTTTCATTCTTTCCCATAACTATATTGTTGTCATGCAGACGATTTGGTTTGTTTAGCAAAGGGGATAATTAAAAAAGAAACGAAAGTATGAAATACATGTAAGTCAGGAACGTAAGGGTCATTTTTCAAAATTCAGGAAAATATTGATTAATAAATATTTATTTTATTAATAAATATTTATCAAAGGAAAAGTAATTAATCATTCCTTGAGAAAGTAATCTTGAAGAGGGAATATACATGTAAAGACTGCCAAAGTAGTTCCAGCTGCTTAGTGCAAGTGAACTCTAGATTCTATTGATGCAGGTATCATTTAATTTCTATAAGATACTTGATTCTGATTGGATATAAATTTCTTATGATAACTGCATTAAAATTTCTGTGACCTAGAACTATTAGGATATTTGAGTAGCTTCCCTTTGCATGGATTTACGAACTTACCGGGAAAAAATATACCCTTTGGAATAAAGCAAAATTTAATAACACAACAGGTAAGATATTTGTGTTCAATAACTGTAAATTATTGTTTGAGAAGGTTGGAAATGACACGAGAAAATTTGAGAACTTGTTTTTTTTCTATCAGTTAGATCTATCCATTTTGACAGCAGCGTTAACGTTGTTGTGATATATTCATTAGCACTGTTTTTGATGATTTCATAAATTTCATAATTTCATAATTGAACGGAAGACGTTTTCATTAATGCGCTGTTTTCCGTTCAATTTTTTTTTCTTTGATACTTCGATCAAAGGAAAAAAGTTTGCATATTACATTTATTTCTTAAATCAAAACAATTTTTTATCCAATCAGCATTAAGTATTTCATAGAAATTAAATGAAATGTCTATCTCTTCAAGTATAAGTATTTTAATTTTTTCAGAAAATTCAGATGCAGGAATGTTTATAAGAATTAATAAATATTTTGTTTCCCTAAAAATATTTTCAAGGGCGATAATGGAAAGATAACTCTTGTTGATAAATGCATATTATTTTACAAGTACAAAAAGAATTTGATATTCTGATTTAAGAAGCAAGGCCTTATTATGATATCTTATTAGAATTAGATAGGTATTGCATTAAACCTTCTTTTCATATATACATCATATTTTTAATTCAATTGTGAGATAAAAAAGTATTGATATTTCTAATTATCATATCATTTTATTCCTTAATAATGATGAGACAAAATATTCATTTCCTAAGGGATCCCGACCCTCTGCTCTACATTTCACTTTAGAAAACTTTGAATGTATAATAGTGATTTTCATATCAACAATAACATTAGAGCCACGTGGAAAATAATTTGAACTTTGAAGTGCTGCTATTTTTTTCAGAAATATTTTTAATGCCAGATCATGATATGAAAGTTTCAACACAGAGAACAGAAAGAGCAACGATTTATTATCACGGCATTAAATTTGAAATTTAATATGAGGTGCATATGAAAACAAGAGGTCCAGGGGCCACAGCGCTCACCTGAGCAGATCGGCTAGGAAGAAACGCATATCAGATCAGAACTAAGGTTCTTCATTTGAACAAAATAGAATGTACACTACCTGACAATGATTCCATATAAATATCACTAATCAAAGTTTTGAAGTACTTGAAAAGAAGATTTTAAAAGGTTTCCCTATGTATTCCGATGTAAAACTTTGATCGGCCGTATTAGCCCCACCCTAGCCCCGGGGGTGCTGATTTGAACAAATTTGAATCTACACTACCTGAGGATGATTCCACATGAGTTTCATCTTTCCTGGCCCAGTGGTTCTTGAGAAGAAGATTTTTAAAGATTTTTCCTATATACTGTGGAATCATTTTTATTCGTGGGGGTCAATGTTCGTGGGTAGCCAAAAATTTCCTGGTTCGTGGGGGCGTAATTTCGTTGGTAACAAGTTCCATTTCGATTTTTTTCCTCCAACATTAAAACAAAGAAGGATAACCCCGTCAATAATGCTTATTTAAGTTATCTGTCTTGTGAAAACAAAAATGTACCTGCAGCTTGCACCGACTAATTACAGCCGAATGATAGGAATGATTATTAGTAACATTAATTAATTAATTAGAATTCACCATGTGACATGAGAACTACGACAACAATGCCAAAATTGACTTAAAAACGTTTATCCTGAAACCAAATCATGCTGATTGGCTAATTAGCACCCACTCCAAAATCGCACTAAAAATTGACCCCATCGAAGGGGCATTTGAGCGTGTTGGACTATAATGTAAACACTACTTAAATTTAACAGTTGTATTTATCCTTTTATTAATTATTGTATATAGTTCTCGATGTCTTTGATACTTAATGTTTTTTTTAATTTTGGTTTCGTGTCAATAATTTACAACATGCAGATTGTCTTCTTTATGCGAGATCACTCGGACAATTATTTTACGATGTTTATAAATAACTTTTAACAAATGATAAACCAAATGTATATACGTTCGTGGGGATGTAAATTCGTGGGTCAGGGTTACCCACGAAAGCCACGAACATTGGTCCCCCACGAACAATGATGATTCCACAGTATTCCTATGTAAAAACTTGGATCAGCCATTTTGGCCCCACCCTTGCTCCGGGGGTCATGATTTGAACAAACTTGAATCTACATTACCTGAGGATGTTTCAACATGAGTTTCACATTTCCTGGCCCAGTAGTTCTTGAGAAGAAGAGAAGACGACATATCGAGATCGGTTCTTATGGCAATTATATATAATCAGAACTACGTATACAGTACAGTATGATGAGTTGTGATCAAATAAATAAATTATTGTTTTTCATCTTTCAACATTTAAAGATACAAGCTGTTTCTGAGCAAAACATTAACTGGAAGATTTTATAACATTGCTGATCGAGCTGGTACTGGTGATGATCACTGTGAACTTCTGGGAACAACCCAAAGCGGTGTATTGCCTAAAGACTATGCGAAATCACCAAACACACAAGGTGAGAAAAAATATTGTACGTACCAAGGATGCATTTAAAAATCAGTTGATATCATGATTTAAAATAGTTCCTCGAAGAATACACCATCGATTCGTAAACGAAGTCTCGGGGGTATATAGTTTTTGTCGTGTCCGTCTGCCTCTCTGTCTAGCTGTCTGTCTCTCTGTCTATCTGTTTGTCTGCTTGTCCGCAAAAACTTTAACTTTGCCTATTACTTTTGATTTAGTGGAAATACGACTTTCATATTTCATATGCTTATTCCTTGTGACAAGACCTTTCTTTGGGTACCACCAAAGTTGACTTTTTGACCTTGACATTGGAGTTTGACCCACTTTTACTCAAAAATTCCCAACTTTTACTTTGGCCATAACTTTTAAACAATAGAAACCAGAACTTATAAACTTCATATATGTATGTTTTGTGGAAAGACCTTCCATAGAGTAAAAATAACTTTGACCTTGGATATTTCTGTATTTATCCAAAAACTTCAATCTTGGCCATAACTTTGGAATGGTAAAGGTAAGGGCTTTCATATTTCACATATTTAATCCTTGTAAAAAGTCACTTTATTAGATACTAGGAACTTTGACCATTTGATATTGACCTTGGAGTTTGACCTATTTTTAAAACACAACCTTGACCATATTTTTTTAAGGGTTAAGACTAGTGGTTTCATACTTCATTATTTAATCTTTGTGACAAGACCTTTTATTTAATATAAAGAAACTTGACCCTTTGACCTTGACCTTAGAGTTTGACCTTTTGTAACACAAAAAAATCCAAACTTTTACTTTGGTCCTAATTTTATTTTGTAAAGATTATAAGAATTCCATATATTTCAAATATCAATTCTTTGTGGCAAGACCATTCATTTAAACCGACAGTTTGGACCATTTGATCTTGACCTTGGAGATTTCCTACTTTCGAAAAACATGAACGTTGGCCATAACTTTTGAACGGTACTTCACATATTATCTTTGTGAGAAGACCTTTCATTGGAAATCAACAACTTTGACCCTTTGATCTTAACCTTGCAATTTGATCTATTTTTTACAAATTTTATTCTTGGCCATAACTTTTGAAAATTAGGGGCTAGAGTTTTCCTTCTTGAAATATGTAGTCCTTGTGACAAAACCTTTCATTGGATATCATCAACTTTGACCCTTTGACCTTGGAGTTTGACCTACTTTTTACAAACTTGAACCTTTGCCATAACTTTTGAACGGTAAGTGCCAACGCTTTCCTACTTCCCATATGTAATTTTTGAGACAAGACCTTTCTATAGAAAGCAACAACCTTGACCTTGGAGTTTTTCCTACATTTAAAAACGTTAACCTTTGTCATAACCTTTGAACAGGTGGTGCTAGGGGTTTTTTTTATTTCATATTTGTATTTCTTGTGAAGAGGCCTTACTTTAGGTACCAACATATTGGATCTGCATTTGAGAAAGCTTAACCTTCGCTATGATGCCATACTGGGGCATCAGTGCTTCACAAACACATCTTGTTTACGATTGGATTCGTACACTGTGTAGCCATCATTGACAGCTATCAATTTCTACAAAGATCATGATAGAATATGCTATCAATGTGAAAAGAGAAAATAACTTTAGTTTTAATTCTACAAGAAAATAACTTTGGATTTAATTCTACAAGAGGTAATCCTACATATACTCATACTTCCCTTTCTTAGGAAGAAATTCTTCAAAATCACCTATCAGTTTTGAATACTTTTAATATTCCACAGAGCCAAAATGAATTTGAACTACCTTATATATATTGAATTCCGAAACTTCATAAGAATCCTTACAAACAAAGATACATTGCAGGTTCCAGAAAATGTTCAACCAAGCCTCTTTCGTTTCTCCTCCTTAAGATATTGACAATAGTGAAGGAAAAACATCAAGAGTACTTTGCAACTATATATTCAAGAAGTGGTGTGAATCAGATGTGGATACTTAAAAATTCTAAAGAACTTTTGGACAATTTGAAATCACAAGACTTGACAAAAATCAACAGCTTAAAAACTTACGACTTTTCAACTTTATACACAACAATTCCCCACGACAAATTAAAATCCAGGCTTTTTGATATCATTGACAGCTGCTTCTTCAATAAAAATGGAACCCGTAAATTTACTTACCTCGTCATTGGTCATTTGCAAAATTATTTTGTTAAAACCGATTCTGATTGCACACACAAGTACTCTGAAGATGACATCAAGAAGATGCTTGAGTTTCTGATTGACAATATCTATGTGGTTTTTTGGAGACCAGGCAAATTGCGCCCCGTTATTAGCAGACTTATTTTTATATTCAAATGAAGCAGAATTTATGCAAAATCTTATGCGTGAAAAGAAGAAAACACTTGCTGTGGCCTTAAACTCGACATTTAGATATATCGACGACGTATTGTCAATTAATAATGGCAATATCCATTCCTACGTCGATACGATATATCCTGGTGAGCTTGAGATAAAAGATACCACAGAGGCCGACACTTCTGCTCTATATTTGGATATTTTACTTGAAAAAAGACACTAATGGTATCTAACAACCAAGCTATATGATAAATTTAACTTTTCTATCGTCAACTTCCCTTACTTATACAGCAATATACCTTCATCACCTGCATACGGAGTATATATATCTCAATTGATTCGATACGCAAGAGCACGCTCTACGTACGAACAATGTCTTAAACGAGGTAAATTATTGACAAGCAAGTTGATGAAACAAGAGTATCAGCAGTCTCGTTTAAAGTCATCATTTCGTAAGTTCTACGGTCGATACAATGACCTTGTCAGCAAATACAATTTATCATTGCGTCAAATGCTGCAGTGACGTTTTTCATACCAATTGTTAGTCCATTATTTATACACTGAATTGACGACGGATTTTTCCGTTATTTCCTGATCATGACAACGAGCACACGGCGGGTGTGACCGGTCGGCAGGGGATGCTCACTCCTCCATGGCACCTGATCCCACCTCTGATGTTTCGGAGGTCCGTGTTTGCTCTGCTCTTATTTTGTATATTGTTTAATGGACTTGGATATTGAATACTGTTCGTTATCTCCATATCCTTATTTAGCCTATGGACGGATTCTGCTGAAATTATACATGTTTCTAGAATTAAACTTTCAGTTATGGCATATTTATTCGATGAATTCATTTTAAAATGACTTAAAATTAGAGTTGATGAGCATATTTTTGAAGATTCATAGTCAGATTCGGATTCGTTTCAGATTCAGAAACATCTCTATTATAATGCTTTTTGAATCTGTGCTTGAATTTAAAAACTTTCAAACGAAATATTCTGTCGTCATTTTATTTGTATTTACATGTAGAGCAATAATACTTATTCTCTAAAATGTTGAAAAACGAAGGCATAGTTAAATTTCATGGCAATGTACTATTTTTGTAGCCATAATAGTCATGTATTAGTGTTTGTGGAAACATTCAGTTCAATGTATCAAAGTTTATGTTGAAACAGTCAGTATAATGTTTGAATTTTGTTTTGGAAACATTCAGTATAATGTTTCAAGTTTTGATTGAAACATGCAGTATGGTGTTTCAAAGTTTTTTTGTGGAAACATTCAGTAAAATGTTTCCTAATTTATTCAGCAACTACATGTCTTGTTTTGTATCCATGTTCTTGGAGAATATAAATCTGAACAATTTTTGTAAAAAAGAGAGTCATTATCTTCAGCTTCATATATGAATTAAACAAATAATATTAATGAAGGGTATTCATAGTAATATTATCAACTGTGTATATTTTAGGTTTCTATCGAAGAAATAGAGGAGAGGCTTTTTCTTTCGGAGCAATAGGATATACACCAAATCAGACCAGTAATTGGTACGAAAAATGGATCGAGTGTGGTGTCAACATAACAGGGAATGACAGGGTCATACCAGTGTAAACCTGGCTAGAATCAATCTTCTTAACGTCTTTAGACAGTACTGTTTTTTTTTAAGACATAATTGTGGTTTTATTTATTTCCACGTCTATTTTGAAAGAATCCTTGTAAGATGTCTGATGCTTTCAGGATGTTTTTAACGTATTAGATATTTAACAATTACTTCTTTATTTTTAATTTTTTTTCTCTAAATATACATCAATCCTATAACACATTTTAAAAGCATGTGAAAGAATTTGTGATTAGTACAACAATCATTTTTTTTCCATATTTTTTGTTCATGTTAATCTATATGAATTAGATAAACATAAACTAAGAAATGAATAAAATTAATGTGCTATAGATTTTGATGTCAAGAATAATCATTCATTTAATCGCGTATGCATAATCAATTGTTATCTAACACTGAATTAATATATAAAATCATAACCTACAGAAATGTGTTGTTTATTATTTACATTATTAGAAATAAATGCGCAATTAATCTGGTTTTCATGACTTCACGGAATAAATCAAGTAAGAAATATTCCCAATATACAAACAAGTGAAAAAAGGGAATATCAACAATCTTAAAGTCACCATTCATAGGTTCTAAAGTAAACTTGCAAATCGATCATGAAGTGAAATGCTGATTGACGTTCATCATTATCTTTATCATTATCTTCACGCTGAATTGTCGACGGATTTCCCCTTTATTTCACAATCATATGACAAGGCGGACACAGCGGTTTGACTGGTCGGAACGGGATTCTAACTCCTCCATGGCACCTAATCCCTGATGATTTATAGGTGTATGTTTGCTTTGTTCCAGATTTTAAAATTTGAATGTACTTCTGAGCTTTAATATTATTCTTATCTCCATTTATTTCATTTCAATTGTTATTTTGATAATTATCCTACTAGTTATACCTATGGAAAAAAATCCCCTTAGCTGATTTTTATCAGTACATGTAAGATCACTAAGATCACCAATAACCCCAAAGATTTCAAATAAAAATTGTTTTTCCTACTTGTAGAATCAAATATGCATGATTCCAGGGTATTTGTGGTTTCTTACTTAAGTTTGTCAAATCAGTAATTCAAAACGATATTCTCTTCATTCATATATAGTTATATGCATTTTGTTAATGATGATATACTTAGGTTCTCAATCTGACCAAACACAACAGTTGTTTAAGTACATGGCAAATTTAAAATCCGTCACTAGCCGGTCAACAGAGTTTGGTTGGAGGTAATATGACCAGGCAATTTCGTCTTAAGGTAGAATTCTTCTCACATTTCTTGTATTTAAAATTTAATGAAATTTTCACAGAATCAAGAAGACAATATCATTAACTGATGGTATCAGTGAAATTAAAGAGGCTGGGGGGTGGCATGCAGCCATTTTCAGACTATTTCAATCTCCTTTAAAAGAAGAGCTCCATATAGAGATATACAAAAATGATCAAATTTTAAAACTAAAATGTATGATTTTTTTCTTTGCCCAATGATAGTTGACAGCTTTAGATAAGTGTCTAAAAAAAAATAAGTTAAATCTGGTGGTTAATTTGTGATTTATTTCTTGACCCCCCAGCCTCCTTAAATTTGTTTGTTTTGTATTAGAAAAAAGGTCATGTCAAGGTCATTACCCTTTTCCTGGACATTATTGATAAAAAATTACTATTTCCATGTATGCGATCCGTACTTGTATTTCAAAAGATTGAATGGTTTTCTTTTTGCATAAAAAGATACTGCCATAAATGGTCTATTAGATTATATTTCCAAATTGACATAGATAATAAAACTAAAGTGGATATTGGTATATCCGAATTTTCTCTACTTTTCTTAAATTTCTGGGATATATTAGTTATTTTTATATGCTTCTTATATTTATTTTTTTTTCATTTTCTTATATGGCAAAGTTGTCACATAAAGATTTAAAATGATGCAAAAACAAAAATTTTGATTTTACTAAGATAAAAATATATAATTCATTATTATATGATAATTTTGAGACGCAGAAAAGAATATGTTTTCATACGCCAACATTCCATCAAAATATAGTCCCTGCTAGTTTTCTAAGGCGGTTTACGATTTCTACTTAAAGTTGTACATTTGTGATGAGGAAAGAAAGATGTGGTCTGTTAAATTTCTTGCGCCCAAATATATAAAACATATCAGCAAATGTACTTGAATATTTTAATTAGT
Source organism: Saccostrea cuccullata (assembly GCF_032062105.1). NCBI lineage: Eukaryota > Metazoa > Mollusca > Bivalvia > Ostreida > Ostreidae > Saccostrea > Saccostrea cuccullata. The sequence continues at coordinate 28,430 of NW_026931615.1, forward strand.
CAGGAACCAGAGAAGAACCCTACCTTAAGAACAATTTATACAATCAAAGACAATCAAAAGACATCATATCATCTCAAAGGCCTAGAAAAGTGGACAATTCTTTGAATTCTTCTCCAAAGTCATGGAAAACGAAAAAAGAAGTAGAAATATTAGTTAATAATTCAATAAAATAAAATATCTGAACAATTAATTCAGTTAAGGTTTACAGATAAAACAAGAAGCAAGAGTTACGAAAGGTTTGGTTTTTTTTTTTTTTTTTTTGGCCCAGGGAATTTTGGAAAAATCAATGTTGATCAGGTTGAAAATGCAGAATTTATCACTAGGACTCTTGGTTACCGCGCATTAACTGAACATTACGCAATTCTCCACTTGTCAATGCATTATGACGTCATCAAATGCGTCATCTTTCCCATATCCTGTTAATTCATTTGAAAATGGCCTAAAATTGAATGATTTATTTCAATATTTCATTAAGAGCACAGCCTTTGATCCAAAACATGAAACTACATGATGGAAGATCTGTTTCTGAAGATCAAAAAACATCCTTTAATTAGCTCATCTGAGCTGAAAGCTCAAGTGAGCTTTTCTGATCACATTTTGTCCGGCGTCCGTCTGTCTGTCTGTAAACTTCTTCTCAAGAACAGCTGGGCCAATTTCATCCAAACTTGCCAAAAAGTATCCTTGGGTGAAGGGGATTCAAGTTTGTTCAAATGAAGGGCCACGTCCTCATTCAAGGGGAGATAATTGGGAATTAATGAAAATTTGGTGGCATATTTTAAAAATCTTCTTCTTAAGAACCACTGTGCCAGGAAAAATGAAACTTATGAGGAAATATCTTCAGGTAATGTAGTTTCAAGTTTGTTCAAATCATGACCCCCGGGGAAAGGGCGGGGCCAAAATGGCCGACAAAAGTTTTACATTGAAATATATAGGAACATTCTTTTAAAATCTTCTTCTCAAAAATGACAAAACCATAATTCATCATATATATATATATGGAAGCATGCTCAGGTAGTGTAGTTTCAAGTTTGTTCAAATCATGACCCCCCGGGGTAGGGCGGGGCCAAAATGGCCGACCAAAGTTTTACATAGAATTATGTAGGAAAATTCTTTAAAAATATTCTTCTCAAGAATGACAAAACCATAATTCATCATATGTATATGGAAGCATGCTCAGGTAGTGTAGTTTCAAGTTTGTTCAAATCATGACCCCCAGGATAGGGCGGGGCCAAAATGGCCGACCAAAATTTTACATAGAAATATATAGGAAAATTCTTTAAAAATCTTCTTCTCAAGAATGACAAAACCATAATTCATCATATTTATATGGAAGCATGCTCAGGTAGTGGAGATTCAAGTTTGTTCAAATCATGACCCCCGGGGGTAGGGCGGGGCCAAAATGGCCGACTAAAATTTTTAAAGATTATATAGGAAAATTCTTTCAAAATCATTTTCTAACAAATAGCAAATCCATGATTGGTCATGGGACTACTTTTGGATTTAAACTTTACAACAAAAAGCCGTTTTCTACTTTTTCCTACCCTTAGTGCTCAGGTGAGCGATGTGGCCCATGGACCTTTTGTTTTTTGGATTGTGAGCTGTGCTCATAATTTAAGTCCTAACTGAAGATAGTCTTATACGCATGTTTCCTGCAAAATTAAAAAAAAACCATCACATCTTTTTCAAAGCCTGTTTTACAGTACCTAGATTCTCCGAAAGAATTTTTATTATAGAAAATGAAAGCAGTATGTCTTTACTTTATAACAGACATGAGCCAAAGGCTCAAGTGAGCTTTTTTGATCTAAATTTGTCCGTTGTCTGTTGTATTTGTCGTTGTTGTTGTAAGTGGTGTCGTTGTAATTTTTTCATATTTTCATCTTCTTCTCCAGAAATACTGGGCTAATTTCACTCAAACTTGGCACAGAGTATCCTAAGGTGAAGGGAATTTAGGTTTCTTCAGACGAAAGACCAAGCCTATTTCTAAGGAGAGATAATTATGAATTAGTGAAAAAGTAATGGCATTTTAAAAAATCTTCTTCTCAAGAGCCACTAGTCCAGGAAAAATGAAACTTATGTGGGATCATCCTCAGGAAGTGTAGATTGAAGTTTGTTCAAATCATGACCCCTGTTGATAGGGTGGGGCTACAATGCCCGATCAAAGTTTTATAGAAATATATAGGGAAACAATCCTGAAAAATTTTCTTCTCAAGATTCATAGGGACAGGAAAGATGAAACTCATGTTGAATCATCCTCAGATAGTGTACATTCAAGTTTGTTAAAATCAAGACCTCCGTGGGTAGGATTGGGCCACGATGACCGATCAAAGTTTAACATAGGAATATGTAGGAAAAATCTTTTAAAATCTTCTTTTCAAGGTTTATGGTGACAGGAAAGACGAAACTCATGTTGAATCATCCTCAGGTAGAATTCATTCAATTTTGATTGAATCATGACCCCTGGGGATAGGATGGGTTTACAATGGCGAATCAAAGTATTACATAGGAATATATTGGAAAAATCCATAAAAATTTTCTTCTCAAGATTCATAGGGACAGGAAAGATGAAACTCATGTTGAATCATCCTTAGGTAGTGTACATTCCAGTTTGTTCAAATCACTCCCGTGGGTAGGGTGGCGCCACATTGCCCGATCAAAGTTTTACATAGGAATATATTGGGAAAATCCATAAAAATTTTCTTAAAGCTTATAGCTCATGTTGTATCATCCTCAGGTAGTTTACATTCAAGTTTGTTCAAATCATGCCCCCCCCCCCCCGTGGGTAGGGTGGGGCCACAATGCCCGATCAAACTTCTTTATTTAGAAATATAAATCTTCTTATGAAGAACCATAGTGTATAGTGCATAGTGCATAGAACCAGAAGTGTACATTCAAGTTTGTTAAAATCAAGACCTCCGTGGGTAGGATGGGGCCCAATCAAAGTTTTACATAGAAATATATAGGAAAAAATCCTTAAAAATTTCTTTTCAAGATTCATAAGGACAGGAAAGATGAAACTCATGTCAAATCATCCCCAGGTAGTCTACATTCAGTTTGTTCAAATCAAGACCCCTGTGGATAGGGAGGGGCAACAATGCCCATTCAATGTTTTACATAGGAATATAGGGAAAATCTTTAAAAAATTTTCTTAAGGTTCATAGGGACAGAAAAGATGAAACCCATGTTGTATCACCCTCAGGTAGTGTACATTCAAGTTTGTTCAAATCATGACCCCCGTGGGTAGGGTGGGGCCACAATGGCCGATCAAAGTTTTTTATTTAGGAATATAAATCTTCTTATAAAGAACCATAGGAACAGGAAAGATGAAATTCATGTTGAATCATCTTCAGGTAGTGTGCATTTCAGTTTGTTCAAATCATGACCCCCAAAGGTAGGGTGGGGTTGCAATGGCGGATCAAAATTTTACATATGTATATACATGTATAGGAAACAATCCTTAAAAAATTTCTTCTCAGGATTCAAAGGGACATGAAAGATGAAACTCGTGTTGAATCATCCTCAGGTAATATACATTCAAATCATGACCCCCAGGGGTAGGCTGGGGCCAAAATGCCCGATTAAAGTTTAAGATAGGAATACAATGTATAGGAAAAATCCATAAAAATTTTCTTCTCAAGATTCATGGGGACAGGAAAGATAAAACTCATATTGAATCACCCTCAGTTTGTAAACAATCAAGTTTGTTCAAATCATGACCCCCGGTGGTAGGGTTGGGCCAAAATGGCTGATTTAAGTTTTACGTAGGAATATATAGGGAAATCTTAAAAAAATTTCTTCTCAAGTACTGCAGAGCCTTTATTAGTGATATTTATATGGACGCATCCTCACGTAGTGTAGATTTTAGTTTGTTCAAATCATAACCCCACAGTGATGGGGTGGGATCATAATGTGGGATACAAGTTTTACATTAAAATGTATTTTTAAAAAGTCTTATTCTAAAGAATAACAAAGCCATAATTTGTTTTGATATATGAAATGGGAAAGAGGGTGGTAGTCAATTAATTGATATAAAGACAGGGCCATTTTACATTATGCTTAAAGTGAGCCTAGCTTTTTCAGATTATGTAAGCTTAGTGCTAAAAGTGTAATATAAAAATTAAAAACTACACATGTACCAAGCCAAATAAATTTTATGAGTAGACTCATATTGGTAAAAAATCATATAGGCTGATTTTTACCTTTGGTTCTTCTCATAACATTCACCTGGTTTGTATATTTTGATTACAAGCTTCGAAGAAAAAAAATGTATCATCTATCTTTAAGAAAGCAAAAAAAAGTTGAATTCCCTGGAACAAATTCTTCTAAGAATTGTGGCTTATATATATACATTTTTCATGTACTCCAGGAGAATTTACGTTAAGCCCAGCCAAAAACTTATTTTGAGTTCAAAGCTTGAGTTATTTTTTCCCCTCCTAATTCTTAATATTGTCACATTTAATTGAAATATTCGAACACATGCATAGCACCCTGTAAAAGTGTGTCCAAAAATTTATCAAAGTTCAAGCAAATTTCTCGTTTCTAACCAGGACAAGACCTCCTCGTTTATTTTCTCAGTTTTGAAAAAAAAAATCATCAAACTATCAGAAAACCGGAAAAAAAAACCAATAAATGTTACTGAATTGACAAAGTTTGTAGCTCTCGACCAACAAAGATATACAATCAAATTTTTAGGTAAACGCTTTTCATCAACGCGTACCAATTAAGTATCTACTCAGTAACTTGCAAGAAATTGCATTAGCTTAAGTCACAGGTTCTTCTGATTCTAAAGTATCTCTGAAAATTTTTAGACGATCACCTATTGGTATCGTTGCCTAATAGACGGGGTTGGTGTTTTATACATCATTAATTTCGCAAAGGAGAATTTTTTTTATCAGACTATTATCAGAGATATTTTAAACTTCAAACTTAATTTTTGTCATCAATACTTTCAATAAAACATGATAAACTACGCAGTTAAAGATGTTCATTGTACTGACTCATTGAATCATGACGCAGGTTGTCATTTAAATGTTTAGGATAAAAGGTTGGCTGTATCATCTGTTCTTATGGTAGGATTCTTCTCATATTTCTTGTATTTAAAAATTTATAAAATTTTCACAGAATCAAGAAGACAACATCAGTAAGTGATAGTATCAGTGAAATTAAAGAACTATATGCGGTATATTGCATATGTTTGCCCCCACAAAAGTCAAATTTTGAAAACTTCCTGAAATGTGCTGAATTCAATCAATTGTACGAGAAATATAAGTTAACAGAAAATATTATAGTTCCAGAGCAGTGTATTCACAATTTCTGTTTTTATGACGTCACAAACTAGTCCGATTTTATATCCTTTTTCAGAAAGAGGACAAAATGGACAAAATTTCAACAATTTAAGCTTTAAAATTTATAGAGCGCATGTGTGTTCAGGAACAATATTGACATATTTCATTGATATTATCATTCTACATATTATATCAAAATATTTATCCTGAACACACATGCGCTCGGTGACTTTTATATAAAATATCGACGAAATATGTACATTTTTCTGCAAAATTCATAAAAAACTGAAATTTACGTCATATTTGTGACGTCATTACGTACATATGACGTCATTACTTTAAATTATTCAGTGCTTTGAAGTCAGCATATACTCCCCTGTTTAAGGACTTAATCAAATATTACTCCATCAAAGTTTGATTTTGGGGGGCAAATGTTGGTTAATACCGCATATAGTTCTTTGATCATTTTATATGAGAGGCATGCTCAGGTCAAGGTCATTATCTTTTTTTTTCTTGACATTTAGAATAAAAAATACTGTTGCAAATCAAGTGATGCCTACTTCTATTTCAAAAGTTTAAATATTCTTCTTTTTGCATAAAAAGATATTATAATATCGGGTCTATGGCTTGATATTACCAAATTTTCATAAATAATTTAACTAAACTGGATATTGGCTATTCCGAATATTTTCTCTGCTTTTCTTAATTTTTTAGGATATATTAGTTATTTTCATATGCTTCGTATATTTAACTTTTTCATGTTTTCACAAATAATAAATTATTCTTATAACCATCCAAAATGATACAAAAGCAAAAAGTTTTGACTTTTTACTAAGAGAAAAAAAAACTTTTTATGGATTTTTGGCTCAAATCTGTACTCTGATTGGAAGAGTTTCAAAGCTAACATTTATAATTTAGATAGGCAGAAAAGCAGATATTTTCATACACCACCATTCCGGCAAAAATATAGTCCCTGCTAGTTTTTAATCGCAGTTTACCATTTCTATTTAAAGTTATACAATTGCGATGAGGAAAGAAAAATATGGCCATCTAGTCAGAGACCAGAGAAGAATCCTACCTAAAGAGCCCGCACTGATTGCATTTATTGAATTAATAGTTGTTGAATTTTTTTTACAACTTTATTGACCAGAACAAAATTTATATTAATCATATGCATACAAAATATACTTTAGTAACCCCAAAAAAAATCGAAAATCTCTAATGCATGTAATTGTCGTACATGTATCTGTCAGCCTTCCTTACACAGACGTACGTTCCAGAAGTAAAATTTTCTAGTATCAATTAATCCCCAGTTCCAAGATTCACTGCGTGGCTGAAAAATTAATTTGAGGGATGTAATGTCGTGTCCATACCTGAGGCTTCAGTATATATACAATCAAGCATGCTTTGAAATGGGTGTACAAATTCTTCATAACAAAATTACTGCAAACAGACCAACAGTGTACTTCTTATATTAGTCAAAGGGAAACTTCAAGGCGGAAGCTAGTATGTTCAAATTAAAGTGCATAATTGATTCTCACTAAAGACACATCTTTAAGCTGTTCAAATATAAGCGTTTCTCGAGGATTTGGAATTTTACAGAAGCACTTCCTTGGTGAATCTGAAACTGAAACCTAAAGTAGTTTTATTATACTTGTTTTGAACAGCAATGTAAGTATTTGCGCATATATGCCTGGTAGAGGTAAATTTATGCATCAAAAAATCTACAAAATGCAATGTGTTAGATCCAAATAATATCAAGAGAGATTAATCATGTTATGTATAGTTGATACTGTTCCACATTTTGAATTAATGGTACCAAAACTCCTATCAATAAAACTTCTTTTGTTTTACATTACAAAGTATTTTATTGGATGATTTGTTTAGTTTGAATCTGTTTTTGATCATGTTGGTCTGCTTAAAGAGGCATGGACACAGTTTCAGCAGAAAATTTTCAGAAATTTACTAACCGATTTTTTATGTTCACAAATATTAAATTAAGATATTTCTAATGATCATAAAAAAAATTTGAACTTCAGTGCTTCTTCTTTAATACAAACTTGGTTTACAAATCCAGAAGTAGTTACATTATACTTGATTTGCTCTTGAATTTAACACATAAGGTATAAGTACCTACGATACAGAGTGTCTTAAGCATCTGAGTTGTTTTGATATCTCCTCTATTCAAAAAAATACTACATCTTATAAATATCTGCAACTTGTGTCAAGCTCAACATTTTGCATTGGGGTTTGGAAGGACAACGTCTTATTTCAACGTTTACGAATATCCGTTGCTCATATTTGAACAATGATTTCTTTGCATTGTGCATATCTATGGATATTATTTGTCGTGGTAGATTCCCATTCGCCACTGACAGAAAAGAAGGCAGAGGATGGCTTTAGTATAAAAAACGAAATTGTCATTAACAATCTACAAAATCAGATAAACCAAGAAACAGTGATAAGGCTTTCATTGCTGAAACAAGTGTATTCATTGGTCAACGATATGATAAAGGTGAAAAATGAAATGACAGCCATGAAAACCAACGCAGAAGAAATTAGAAGAAGTACCGATGAACTTCGACATGAAGATAGTAAAATGTTAAATGAAATAGAACAAATGAAACATGATCATAACGATACATCAGAAAGTTTACTGAACGTACAATATGTGCATAATAAAATGTTGAGTGAGATAGAACAAATGAAACTGGACCATAACAATACATCCGAAATGATTAAAAATGCACAGCATGAGCATAATAAAAAGTTTAGACAAATAGAACAGAAGATGAAGATTAACCATAATGACACATCGAAAAATATAGTAAACGTACGGAATTACCTATTCAACCTTAATACTTCTGTGGGACTTCTCCGTAATTATACCGACGAAATCAATGCTAAGTACGATCTCCAAGGTATGTACATTTAATATTTCATCGACACTGGTCTTATATACAAACCTGTGTTATGAAACTAGCTGTCAATAGTGTAATTATCAATAATTATATCTCTCCTTTTACGATTCACTAATTTGAAAACTATATAATTCATAATTTTTCATTTTAACTTAGCTGTTATGTTTAATTAGGATTATCCAAAACATACTTTTAAACGCCATTTGAAATGGATTTTTTTTTTATTTTAAGATGCATTCAAGTTTATTCTAAAATATGATTTGAAACTGAAGTCAAAGGATTAAGAGACAAAATAATATTTCGACCAATTCTACCTGACTGTAGTGATGTTAATGAAAGACACTGTCAAGAAAATCTCAATTGATTTCATTTTTAAAAAGGAAGTACAATTCAGCACAATTACTTAAACAAGATTGGTACTGTTACCTCTGATAGGCTAAGTGTAACTTAAAAATGACAAGAAAATTTCAGTACTACTTTATAGTATTTATAAATATAGCAATAATGTACATTTCTCAGTGGTTACATGTATATTGTTTTCGATACAAATTGTGAAATTCTTCCCATCTTCATTTAAACCCTTTTGCATTGCAGAAAATGAAATGAGAAATCTATCAATCGAACAAGAAAAGATTCAGTCTAGGCTTGGTGACTTGTACAATGATGACCAAAGAATACTATATGAAACACAGCGTACGATAGCAAATCATAGTGATTGTACATTTGAAAAAATCGGGAAGACGAAGGAAGATTTTGCACGAAACCTAATTGTTTCGCTAATCAACCTAACTGACCCTTCAATATGGCAAGGTATGTAATCACATTCAATATATTTAAAAGGATGCAATATTGATTGGGTCGTAAAAATGTTCTAAATGTCTTTATAATATGGAAACTTAGTCGATGATAATATTTCTTACAAAAAATAAAGAAGTAGAATTTTAACAGGGGATTCTTACATGGTTTTTGACTTGTTGAAATATTAAAAATTATTGAAATTTAGTAGGGACTTTATACATTTCATGTATAAACAAAAGTTTTCATCTAGAATGCTTAAAATCAAGAGACTGTTGGTTGCTGTATAGTTTTGAGTATGACGATAGCTGGAATGGGTGTGAAGGTGGAGCCCAGTACGTAAAGAAGACAAACTACTCTACTAGTCCTTATCTCGGAGTGATGACATGCAATTCTACAAGGTACAAAACCGCGTTGTGTTTATACCGCGACGGGGCGGCAATACCGTCCATATCTTTGTCTGATGATAATGAATGTCCTGTAAAGAATTGTTTAAATAAAGTTCCTTAAAAATCATTACGAAAATTTATTATTATTAAATTGTTTTTGCTTTTTAAGTTAATTGCTTTGTCTTGTTTATCTTGTGTGAATGATTCTTATCGAAAAGTTACATTAAGCACACATTCTTAAATTACTCTGAAAATTTATCTACAATATATAATGGCAGTTCTAGAGGTTCCGTTGCTATAGCTGCTGTCGTAAGGTATTCACTTTCCTTTTCAATTATTTAAATTAGATATGAAAAAACACGGGGAATCAAATGGTAAGAGATATCATGTGAAGGTTTTTTTTTTTACATGTATACTGTTGATTCCTTTATTTTCCGTGAGTACTTATTATCGCGATATGAGTCTTTAAGTTCAAATAGCGAGAATATTTATTATTGTCGGTTAATAAATAGAATTTACATGGATTTCAGCACCAAAAAATAAATAAAAGAAATAACAAGGTACTCATTTTCCTTATTTGGCCCTGTGAATTTCTGAAAAAATGAAACTGCAATATCTAGTTAACAAGGCATTGGATATCACTTAGATATTTGGAGACTGCGTATTTATCAAAAATGACGTAATTTTTTTTGCCTTGTCAATGCAAAATGACGTCACGAAATGCGTCAATTTCCTCCTGAAAGTCTACAAAAACGGCCAATTTTTAAAGCTATTTTTCTATATTTAAAATAGAGCTGATCTAAAATATGCAATTAGTAAATGATAGAACTGTTTCTAAGAATTAAAAGACATGTTTTTTTTTTTAGATCAGAGACTGCTCTCATATTATTTTTCTTCACAGAAAGTACTCAATTATACATGTTCACCTAAAAATTCAAGAACATTGTAATTTCATAAAGACAGTTTTCCAAGACCTAGACCTTTAGGGGAAAATATTAAATAGGATATGAAAGCACGAAGGTATTTTATTTTAATGCTTCGAATGGAAAATCAAGTGTTGATCAATTAATTGGTATATATACAGGGTCATTATATGCATAAAGTAAAGCGACTTCTTTATTTCACAAGTGATGCTTCTAGCATAATACGTGATAATAAATTCCTCGCGTTTAATTAGGAATTTTCATTACTAAATGAGGTTTTTTTTAGATAGAAAAAATTGTAAGCCCACTATCAATTGATGTATAAACTCTGAATTTTTTTTTTTATATAATAAGAAATTTGCACTGTTATATATATATGATCGTATTATCAAATACAAGAGCTACAGCACAGTATGTTAAGTTGTGAAAAATTATTTCTTTTCATGTTGTCAACATTTATAGATACAAGCTGTTTTTGAGCAAAACCCTAACCGGCAAATACTATAACATTGCTGATGGGGGTGGTACTGGTGATGATCACTGTGAACTTCTGGGGACAACCCAGAGGGGAGTATTGCCTACAGATTACAAGAAATCACCAAACACACAAGGTGAGAAAAATTGTTGTACATACTGTACATGTACTAAGGAAATTGAGATTGCAATTTCAAAAATATAGTTCTTCGAAAAACATCGATTAAAAAGAATGATACAGAAAAGATACAGAAATTCAAGTGCTAGGTTGTAGTATTGTGTGAAAAGGCCAATTGTGAATTTTTAATTTACTCTCGAAAGTGTTCCATATATTAAAATAAAATATAAAATTATTGTACGATATTGAAGAATGGAATGGAGTCATCATTAATAGCTATTTACTTCTACAAAGACATAATTGAAGTTATCAGTGTGAAAAGAGAAAATATCTATAGTCTATTGGTGGATTATGCTGATATACTGGATATTACATGTAACTAGAATTAAACTTTTCAATTATGGCACATTTATTCGATTAATTTATTCTTGAAACGGCAAAAAAAATAATTTGGGAATGTTGGTGAGCATATTTTTGAGGTGAAAACGATTAAAGATAAAGCGCAACACCACATTTCTTTCGATTTTTATTTTCAGTAAAAAAAAATTACGTCTTTGAAAAAGTATTATCTAGAGTTAAAGTGGCAGTGCACACTCTGTTAAATTCGTAAACATTTAGAATTTTTAACATAAAAGTGAATGGAAGGTAAACAATCATTTTGATGCAAGAAAAGATGACCAAAACATATTCTTCGTCACTGCCTGCACTCATTAACGCTTTATTGATTTCGAGTTTATAACTAAAGACTGACAGACTGACGAACAGAAGAATGGGATTTTTTGTAGATAATACACTGAGGAGAGAAAAATATTAACACTCATTTTGATGAATTTAAAAAGAAAATAAAATTGGACATTGTACACACCTCAACAGAAACATATTTACTGGTACTTCGATTTGGAGAACTTGGTTTTATGTAAGCTGGGGATCTGTTTTTGGTTTGTACGTGTGCTTAATTCTTGATGTTTATGTTTTCTATGGCAATTTGAAAGAAAAAATGAAATTCTATCATTTTGCGATTTCCCTCTGTTGTTAAAACGTGACTTTCATTAATATGCTCAGAAACAGTAAGGAAACTAAGTGACTTTTTTATTTAAAAAAAAAAGGCGGGGGAGGTGCGGGGGTATCCCCATTTCATCCTTACCTTGGGGGGGGGGGGGTAGTAAACACTATCTCTCATTTTTTAAACGTGTTTTTAAATGAATTATAGTGCTTTTTGAATCTATGCTTCATTTTAGAAATATGACCAAAAAAATCCGTCGTCATTAAGGTCTTCCGCTCAGGCGGAAGACCTTCTACTGATTCTTATGGTTAAGATTATTCCCTATTATTCTTTTTTTTTTCCTAGACGCCAACTTTGAGACCTCGTAACTCGCTCTTAACGCTCTTAATTTCTTAACGGATTTCGCTCAAATTTTCAGAGTTTTTTAACGTTACAAAACTCAATAAGAATGCTTTCAAAAATTTCAAAAATTCTTTTCCGCTTTCGAATTATTTCCCTTTAAATGAAAATTTGGTACTGTTCGTTTCCAGACAAAGGCTCAGAAACGACAAAAGCTGGAGCAGAAATTCTACTGAATTCAAATACTAAAAGAATTGAAGTTGTGCACATCACTTTTTTTTCGATTTCTGCCCTCAAAACGGGGCTAGATAGGGGTCAAAAATAAGAATGTCTAAAAGCGCAAAAATTGACATATATTTCCATTTGTATCTTTTAAACTAAAAATAATTTGTTAAGACAGGTTGAACAAATATTGTGCATAATTTTAAGATTTATCATTTGACATCATTAAAAAAGAGGCTGGCCCCTCAATTTAGGGATTTAGGGACCTTGAAAGACCTTGAAAGTTTTTGCTCTATAACTCAAAAACGGTAAATATTTCGATATGGTTATCGATATGAAATGGGTTCTTTAACATCTTATTGATCTCATGAAAACGTTATTTTGTTCGAGTCATGTGTTATTAAATGAGCAGAAAACTTTATAATCCATGTACAGGTACGTGATTTTATATGGCAAGTGTAGACGAATTCTATGTGCGTATGCGTATAAAACTTATATAACTGAAATAAATGTAATAGAGTGGACAAGAATAATATACCTATAGCTAAATTGAATGTTTAACTTTTTTAAAATAAGTTTTTAACGTATTCTCTAGCTGGATGTCATACAGATTATTCAGAGACAACTTTCTCCTTGTGTTAAGTTTAAATAACAAGACGGGGGAGGGGGGAAATACTTATCATCTTTCCTTCGATTAATATTCAATGTAGCATTATCATTATTATTTATGAAAAAAAAATAATTCAAGCTTAAGATAATTCACTGTCATTTAATTCATGCATCGTGAATTTTCCGCGGACCCTAACTGTTGTGTGTGTGTACTGTTACGAAAGCCATTCAACGATCGCACATTGACCTATAAACATTCGTGAGGTCAACATTACCGCTCTTTGATTTTTACTCGAGTCCTAGATTATTTGCGTTAATCGTAAGAATATTTCTAGACATAAATATGAAGGTTTTCTTGAACGTGTATATGTATTCAAAGATTTAAAAGTGTTAAATGTTGGATTCTTTTCTTTGACGAATGAATAAAATGTGCTGCATGTCTCTGCTACTCAGGTATCTGGACGAGCTCATTGGTTACACTGATAGGTGACACAGGGTGACCTATCGATAACTGCTAATTTTGATAGATTTTAATTGCGCATGTACATAAATTAATGTTAAATTCTACCCTTGTGAAGTCCATTATAGTCTCGTTATTTAAAAAATTGGGGATATCAATACTGCAACTTGTTTTTGGTTTGTACGGATGATTCTATTATTGGAAAGGTACATGTACACATGTAGAACGAGAATATTTTAGGCCCCGTCTCCCCCTCCACTTTGAAGTAATTGCAATCGTTACATGCATACGGGCCTATATCAAGTTATTCTAATTGCTTTATATCAGAAAAAATTGCGATGTTGTTTAAATTAGCAAAGACAAATAAACATGGCAAATGCGCACAGTAAATTGTAAGTGGAAGTGACGTTTCCAATTCTCATGAAAATCGAAAATTAAATGAAGCAACTTTGAGTTTCACATTAATTGATACATAATTTATAATTGTATTGTACCGAATGTATTTCTTTTATTTCCTCGAATAAAAAGAATATCACGATGACAAAATTTTACGGGTACATGATTGTAACTTAGTACATGCTGTTTTGTACGGAGGAGCGCCCAAAATATATACATCCCGAGCTTTCAGAATACAAGCGAAAAAAAAAAAATAAATTAGAAATTTTTTAACAAATGCAAAATTGCTTCTGAGAAAGCCATGTAGTTGCCTACAAATATTCCAAGCCATTATTTCGTGTTTATTAGACTAAAAAAGATTATTTAAATATTTCCTCTCATCGTGATACGTAACCCCCCTTCCCTCAAATGATACAATGTTTTCCTTCAGAGTCGAGAATGTCAATTGGTTAGTTTGTTCAGGTACGTACAGGTCAGGACTGGTGTTGAAATCCATGATTAATCCATAACATATTATAATGTTAACCAATATCATACGCGACATTTTTTTTATTCGCAAGTTTACAAATAAATGAAAAAGATTAGTATGCGTCACTTAACTTTCCTATATACAAACGTTTTAATTTCTAAAACTTGTGCCGATTAGAGTGTACAATCGAGCATCGAAATGTGTACATGTACTACATGTATTAGTTTCTTTGGGTAAGTGGAGGTACCAGTTTTTGCTGCTTTTGATTTCCGGAATTTTGCATTGCATTTCCGACAATTAATAATGTCATTTCTAACATTCTTTATTTTCGTTCTGGATTTTTACACTATATTTCTAGCAATTTAAAATTAACAAAGAAGATGGAATCATTATTTTAATAGAATATATCTAGTTAAAGTAACACAAGTGAACTTGTGAAGAAAATTTATTAAACGTAAGTCAAACAATAAAAAGTTAAAGTTTGTATTTTGAAAAATAAATCAAATCAAAGTCACAGAAAACAAAGACAGGTTGTAAAGCTCACACACAAACGTTTTGGTAACTCGGAATAGTCTAGAGTAAAACTATATTTTCTTGATTATGGAATGTCCAGTACAAAACTGACTCTCTCACACAACATACGGGATTCACTCAAATTTCAATTAACACATTTACGCAATTTATATCATACATACAAGTCAGACGCTCTTTGATGTAGAGGATTGACACTAGTTCCTTAGATTGATTAGATTGATTGATTGTATACTATTTAACGTCCCTCTCCAGAATATTTCACTGATATGGAGACGTCACCATTGCCGGTGAAGGGCTGCAAATTTAGGCCTTTGCTCGGCACTTACGGCCTTTGAGCAGGGAGGGATCTTTATCGTGCCACATCTGCTGTGACACGGGGCCTCGGTTATACGGTCTCATCCGAAGGACCGATAAATACTGAGTGACAAATTCCTTTTTACTATTTAAACTCAAATTGATAGGTAAATAATTTGAGCATATGTCAAAAATAAGCATTTAAAATAATTCTTTTCATAAAATTAAATTCTGTTTAAACAATATAAAGAACTAGCAGCGCAAAGACAGACTTTTAAAAAAAATCAGAGGTGGAATCAGGCGAATTTAATCCTTTTATGACACCACGTACCCCGTAACGAGACAGTTGTGTATATGTTCTCATCGAAATGACCGGTCTCCGCGTCTTGAACCTCCAACGTACATGTTTTGCATGTTACTTGAATAATATGTATTAATAAGTCTTTAAGGAAATCTCATGTAGGAAACCTGATTTATGTTCTAATATTTTCTAATTTTTTTATACTATTATTCGTATTTTTCAATTTATTATGTTCGAGTTACATGTATTTATTTTTTTAGGGAACATTAAACCTAATTCGTCAGCCAGTCTGTCCATCTGTCAAGAGAACTTTAAACTTGATAATAACTATTGAATGAGTTGATATAAGACTTTGATATTTCACATGTGCATTATTTGTGACATCTGATTTTCAAATATACTATTGTTTTTTACCCTGTGACCTTGATCCTGGAGCTTGACCTACTTAAAAAAATAACATTACTTTAAATTGACCATAACTTTTGAAAGCTTCCATTGTATAAAAATGTAT
The DNA here is from genome assembly GCF_032062105.1 of Saccostrea cuccullata. NCBI lineage: Eukaryota > Metazoa > Mollusca > Bivalvia > Ostreida > Ostreidae > Saccostrea > Saccostrea cuccullata. Next base: position 44,470 of record NW_026931615.1, read on the forward strand.
TAACTGTGACAATACCTTTCAAAACTCACTGATTTTTTACCCTTTGACCTTGAAGTTTGACCTGCTTTTCAAAAACATTAACAATACTCATACCTTTTGAATGAGAAGAGATAGGGCTTTTATTTTATCCCTGTATATTACCTAAGACAACTTTTTTCTAAATACACTGACTTTTGACAACTTGATCTTGAGGCTTGATCATAACTTTTTAATGAGAAGAGATAAGGCTTTCATATTACACAAACATCACATGTAGGTAACCTGTGATAAAATCATTTCAAATACTAGTATATCATGAACTTTGACCTTGAAGTTTATCCGGCTTTTCCAAATTTAAACATTGCTTAAAATTGACCATAATTTTTTACACATGTATATTAGCTGTGACAAGGCCTATCTAAACAAAAGGTATGGCTTAAATCATGCAGAGTGTGTTCTGGCCTTGAATCAAGGTCACTTATGATGAGATATTTTGGCTGTATGCATTGTTTGAAAAACATGCGTGAATTTGTCAATACGGTAGCACACAAATGGGATATGCTCATCACTAGCATGTGTCATGGTGTGACCCAAGGTCATTCTGACAAGGTCAAGGTCGCAAACATTCCTTTACTATCCTTTTTTAATAGTAAAACATAATAAGATGATATCTACCCTTAAAAGATTGCTTTCAAATTAGAACGTGGCATGACCTTGACTCAAGGTCATTTCTCTCTGTCCGCAGCTCCGACGGAAGACCTACTCGTTGCTTTGCAACGAGCTCGGCTCTAGTTTATTTGTATTTTCATGTAGTGCAATAATACTTACACTCTAAAATGTTGAAATACGAATTCAAAACATAATTACATTTCATGGCAATGTACTATTTTCGTGACGATCTCTTAATTACTAGTATTCAGCGACTATATGTCTGATTTTTTTAATCCATGTTTTTGTAGAATACAACTCTAAACAATTTTGAATGTAGAGCGATTTCTTAAACAGTTAAATGTCTTCAGCTTCACAATTAATAGCAATGGAGGTTTATCGTAGTAATTATCAACTATGTATTTAAAGGTTTTTATCGAAGTTCAAGGGGAGAGACTTTTACGTTTGGAACAATAGGATATACACCAAATTGGACCAGTAAATGGTACGAAAAATGGATTGAGTGTGGTGTCAACATACCGGGGAATAACAGGATCATACCAATGTAAATCTGACAAGAATCTTGTCAATGTTTCAGTGTGGTTTTATAAAAGACTTAATTGTGATTTTATATATTTTCACGTCTGTTTTGAGTATAATCCTGCAAGACTGTGTCATGCCTTCAGGATTTTTTAACATATTACATATTTAGAAATTGTTTCAATTTTATTTTAGTTTTCTTCACTATATATACTTGAATTCTATAACACAATTTAAAAACATTTTTACACTCTTTTTTTGAATATCATTGGTAAATAAAGTCGCCTGTCAAAAAAATATGTGTATCGTAGAACGAATAATTTTTTCCCATATTTTGTAAAAGTTACATGTAACTGTTATGAATCAGATAGAAAGAAATGAATAAATGTGCTATAAATTTTGATGTCCAGAATAATCATTCATTTAATCAGGTTTGCATGATCAAACGATATCCAGCACTGAATTAAATATATAATCAAAACATACAGATATGTGTTGTTATTTATTTATGGTACTGGAAATAAATGTGCTTTTAATTTGGGTTTCATCACTACACCGAATGAATCAATTAATAAGCAATCTTTGCAATTATTGGATTCATGCTGTATGTATGTTTGTGCCAAAACTAAATTAAACTAGAGGTACTGTGAGCAATGAGCTCACTAAATAATACCCCCCGCCTCCCGTTTCTTTTTCGTTGTGTTAACTTAAATAAGATTTTTTTTAACCAAGAAAGAGAAAAGAACGTTTTATCCTTTAGTTTTTCATCATTAAAAGAAATATTAAAGAGTCGGAGGAAAAGAAAAAAAATAATATAATTAATAAATTTATTAATTAAGAAAATAATTATTTCATAGGCAAGCAGAGAATCAAAATTATTTTTTTGAAAATGGAATAATCTATTCCCTGTTTCGTTTTTTTTTTTTTTTCATCGAATTGTATGATTTAATATTCAAAATTAAATATTAGTAAGATTTTCTTGAATTAGTCAGAGTCACTAAAGGATGATTTTCGGTAAGTCACGATGTATACGTAAAAAAAAATTACAATAATAATTAACAGGAAATTGATATGTATCTTTTTTTAAATGCAATTTTCAATTTCTCCCGATCAATCGTCTGGTATACTATTAGGAATGTGTTTTCGCCTCTGATCTGCATGTATGCACAATTATTTAAATTCTTGATTTTACAAAAAATAATAACGAAGCATTTAAGATATTGATTCAGGTAACTTTAACACTGACTATGTTCGTATAGACTCAATTTTTTAAATTGATTTTTATCACTATCTGATAAATTGAATTTCTTAATACGTCTTAATTTAAAAAAAAAATTATAAAATGTAATGCATGAAAATGCTTTACCCGATTAATCACGCCATGGTAGTAACTATAAAATAGAAGTTTTTCATTAATTTCATCTGGCATTAGATAATCTAAAAATAATAAACAGGAAAAACACATGACGGCTTTTAACAGCTTACCTTTTCATAAACTGAAAATATAATGCTTCCGAGTGTAAAATCGAAGAGCTTTCCTTGTCATAAAACTGACACGTATGTTTACCTCTCTAATCAGCACACTGCCTTCCTTTATTTGCGGTCAACACCCCTCCCCCTTCTCCCCTATACCCCTAAAAGACAGCTCGGCCTGTGTGTGTTCACCGTCAACATACCTGAACTGCTCTCTCACCTTGTGTCAAACAGTATGATCTATTTTCGGGATTATGTTCATACCTTGTATGAACTACATGTACACTCTAAAAGATTTTTTTAATCAATTAAATAATTGTACAATTTATGGATTAAAAAAAAATCATTTCCTTGCTGAAATTTAAATTAAAATATATAATTCAATTTAATAAAACAAAGTCCCTTAACTCAATCCGCTGATTTATTTTATTTGTGCTATGTTTCCATAATGTAATGAACTTTAAAAAAAATACTGCACATATGGTACATCAACTTTTGGATCATTGGGTTTTCTTTCGGATCACCGGGTTTTCATTGGGTTACAGACAGAATTAATTCTAGGAAACAATTTCTTTGATCGTAGAAAAGATTGAAATAGTTTTAACATTCTTAACTATGAAAACTTGCTCGCATTAATTTTTTTCTACATTCAGTATTTTACTATGATAAAAAAAAAGTCTGATTCCGCCGTGAACATGCAAGACGAGTAAATGTATTGCACCCAATCAAATTATAGTATTAATCGATTTTATTTCATACGTATATAACTTTATTTAAAAA
>NW_026931616.1:0-46972 GCF_032062105.1 Saccostrea cuccullata
CCAACTTTACTTACTTCTCGTAGCCAGCTACTAGTAGCTAACTTTACCACTTCTCGTAGCCAGCTACTAGTAGCCAGTTACTAGTAGCTAACTTTACATATCTGAAGTAATGACATGATAGACTAACATTTCATTTGTATTTGCAAAGTTAGTGTCTAAAATCTCAGAAGAAAGGGGATGTTACAGCAACCATTTGTTAGGTGTCTGTGGGCTAAAAAGTGTTGAAAAGAAAAGTTTTTGTTTTATTTATAGATATCTCTGAAGGTTAAACTCAGATGTAAATTTTTGCCGGTTTTGGAGGGTTTTATTAATATCATTATAATAACGTTCTCGATGTGTATGGTATTTCCCGTATATACAGGAAAAAGTATAGTACCTCATAGTACCTTATATAAAGTAGTTAAAAAGTATGTATTTTAAAGCAGAATGCATACAGATGTATCGGTAAGTTTAAAGGAAAGAGCTAAGGGAATGGAATTTATATAGTTAAATTACGTTGCTTTTCTTGCTTCTAGGCTATGTTTTTGGATTTGTAAAATTTTTGAAAGTTTATGGTTATCAGAAACATGACATGCCATTTTCGGAACAAAACCTTTGAATGATAAAAAAACACACCCAAAAATCAAATCATAAATTTATGCTCCTCAATGAAGAAGGATATTGAGATCACGAACAGGATTCAATATCAAAGTCCATAAAGCAATAAAATATAGGAGCAGAGCAAACACGGACCTCCTTAACATCAGAAGCGGGATCAGATGCCATGAAAGAGTGAGCATTCCCTGCTGACCAGTCACACCCACCATGTGCTCCTTGACATGATCGGGAACTAACGGAAAAATCTGTCGTCAATTTCGTGTATAAATAATGGACTAACACTTAATTGTATTTAGTGACAAGGTCATTGTATCGACCATTGAACTTACTAGTCTGGTCCTGATTTTTAAAAAGAAGGCTGGAAATAACTTCTAATGGCAAATAATTATTATTTGGTCCAGCATAGTTTTTTAACCTATTTCGAGTATGCTAAATCCGAAAAAATATGCTGGCCTTCATGAAAATGGCGTTAAAGAAGGCAAAAAGGCGATCCAAAATGGCGGACATCCAATTTTTCTAATTTTCTCTAAATGTCGTTAAAAATGGAAAAGTAATGAGTGAATATCTTACTGAGTGTAATAAAACTATAAAAAATATAATAATATGCTAACATTATTGGTTTAACTCAGAAAATTTAGCCGTTTTTTCACTTAATTCGAATTTTCTCTGATTTATTTGTCTATTGTTTCTTTATTGTCCTTTGTTCAGGATTTTTACATTTGCAAATATCCATACACTGCAGATTTTTATTTTTCCTCTACATCTCACTATTCTACAATTGAATAATGGTGCAGCTGTAAGTTTAAACTCAAAATTCCTTTTTTCAAATTATTTCTTAATGTCGTTTACATAGGAGAAAGGATTTGTGAATATTTTATTGAGCGATGTACAACTAGGTAAAATTCCAATAGAACACTAGTATGATCACTTTAAATCGGAAAATTTAGTCGTTTGAATTTAAAATGTGTTATTTAGCTCAAAATGGCAATTCGAATGACGTCTTATTCACTCGATTTCGTAAAATACCCAAACTGCTTAATTCTGATTTGTTTTGCAGAAAAAAAAAATAACAGGTTTTTTTTAATTCATGAAATAATGTTCAAATATGTGATGGAAGTTAATGGATATTTTCATTAATGACTTAGGATTTTTATAAAACGGATTTTTGTTTAATTACAGTAACTTCTATTATTAAGATAAATTTTTGAGGACAATTCCAAAGAAATTTCACCTATTATCCATCATACATGTATCATGCTTCTTCATATAAAAAGTTAATGATATCATACAATAATTGCTGTTTGAGGACAATAATTATGAAAATTAAGCTACCCCAAGAGCAGTATTCACCGAGCCTTAAGGCGAGTGAACATTGTAGTTCGAGGGTTGCTAAATCATATCAGTTGTTGGAAATTCTTGATCTAATTTTAGTCCAGTGTAGAAAAAAATATTTATGTTCATGTGGAAGATCTAGTGCAACATAACTTAGTAGGAGTTTTAAAATGATGAACCATGAGCAATTAGATTGCTAGTAATTGTTACATCATATAAATCTGAATATATTATAACATCCAAACATAAACATATTTATTAAGAATTATCAATATAATATACGTAAATCATAATTTTTTTTGATTGTCCTGCTCTGATTCTGTGTCCCTACATTTGCATTTTGTTATTCTCAGTCAAAAATTCAACTGCATTCTCAAATATTTCATGGTGTGAACGGTCCTCCTCCACCAAATTTGTATTGAACAGTGTATATAAATTTAAAAAATTTTAAATTTACAAAATCTGAAAGAAGAAAATGTTTGTGTCTAATCCTTCCTCGATTCTTGATACAACTTTACACTATTCTAACGAAGAAGTGTGGATCAAGTTGCCTTGTAAAGTTCTTGGAGTGTTCAAGAAAATTTTGTTGTCAAGAGAAGTGTTGACTAGATCGAAGTCAAGAATGGCTTATGTCTATTGTACGAAAGCTTGTAAGTGATAGGAATCACGAGGAATCTGCAGGCGTTATTAAATTGCATAATTTTACAACTTTTCTCACCAAAATATGCACACATTGTGATTCCAGATGATGAAGTTTGAGAATTTTCTTGCTAATAGAATGACCTTTCTACCCAAAAAGAAAACAAATCTATACGCGCTCACGAAATAAAGAGCTACAAGTCTTGAATATCAGAGATTTTTTTATACCCCCCCCCTCCCCGATTGAAAAGCGGGTGGGTATAGAGTAGTCGGTATGTTCGTCCGTCTTTTACGCTTTGGGGTACCCGTCTCTTATCCGCAACTCGTCTCATACCACTGAATGAAATTTGATAAACTTTCACAGAACCTTTATTACATATTGCCATTGTGCACCTCCTCTTTTACTTTTTGACCCAACACATATTTTGGGTTTCACATAGCAAAACATGGACACTGTGTATTCATAGGTATTCATATGGGTGACGGGGGTATCATTTAGTGAGCTAATTGCTCACAGTACCTCTTCTTCATTTTGCATAAGGTTTTGGAAAACGAAATAGACTTTTAACATTTGAACATAAATGTATTTTTCCTTGAGTGTTGATTGATTGTATATTGTTTAACGCCGAGTTGGCTATTTTTCAGCCATGTTTCGGCGGACTATCAGTTTAAATAATCGGTTTTTGGAGGATTTTGGTTCTCTAGTGGCCCCCTGTTAGCTTACTCTTTTTCGAACTCCAGAGAAAAGATCTTTTACGTGCCAAGTGGGTTGTCATCCTTGACACAGGGCACCGTTTCACTTGACTGTTGAAAATACCAAAATTCCGAAGACAGAGTGAAACGTATAAAATAAAGCTGGAATAGAAGATGTTAGGGGATAATACTAAGTTCTTATAGGTGCTAAAAAGCTAGAACAAAGTATTCGATGAAATCGGAAATGAATTTCCTCAGTTATATTTGCTGGTGTGCTGAGGGATGTTGAGGTAGAAATGCGAGTTGACAAAGACTGGATTCAGGAGTGATTTTAGGTGGACGGGGGCTCAAAGGCTTTGGAACACGGTCAAATACGAGGGGGAAAATTTGGAAACTCTTAAGTCGAGTTTGTTTTAACTATTTCCAGAAAAACATGAATCTTTTCTGATATTTTTTGTTTGTTCATATTTAATGGAATAATCAATATGCTATAATTATATATAAAAAACAAACTGTAATTTATTTTCAAAATTAAGCAGTTTGAGTATTTTCGAGAATTCGAAATTTGAGTGAATATGACGTCATTCTGAGTTTTGAGCTAATTAACAAATTTTAAATTTAAACGACTAAATTTTCCATTTTAAAGTGTTCATAATAGTGTTCTATTGGAATTTTACATTAGTTAATTGTACTCGCTCAATAAGATATTCACAAATCATTTCTCCTATGTAAAAAACATTAAGAAATAATTTGAAAAAAAGGAATATCCGCCATTTTGAATCGCCATTTTGACTTTAAACTTACAGCTGCACCATCATTCAATTGTAGAACTGTGAGATGTAGAGGAAAAATACAAATCTGCAGTGTATGGGTATTTGCAAATGTAAAATCCTGAACAAAGAAGAATAAAGAAACAATACACAAATAAATCAGAGAAAATTCGAATTAAGTGTAAAAACGGCTAAATTTTCTGAGTTAAACCAATAATGTTAGCATTTTATTATATTTTTTATAGTTTCATTACTCTCAGTAAGATAATCACTCATTACTTTTCCATTTTTAACGACATTAAGAGAAAATTAGAAAAATTGGATGTCTGCCATTTTGAATCGCCATTTTGACCTCTTTAACGCCATTTTCATGAAGGCCAGCATATTTTTTCGGATTCAGCATACTCGAATTAGGTTAAAAAAAACTATGCTGGACCAAATAATAATTATTTGCCGTTAGAAGTTTTTTTTTCTATAAATCGGACCAGACTATACAAAACGATGACTTTAAATGTGACTGCTGATATTCTTGTTTCATCAACTTGCTTGTCAATAACTTTTCTCGTTATAGAAATTGTTCATACGTAGAGCATGCTCTTGTGTATATAATCAATTGAGATACAGTATGTAAACTCCGTATGCTGGTGATGAAGGTATATTACTGCATAAGTAAGGGAAGTTGATGATAGAAATGAAGCATCGCGTTTATTATATAGCTTGGTTTTTAAATTAACATTAATTTTGCTTCGATTTCGTATTGTTTAATGGACTTTTAATCTTGAATATTTTTAGTTATCTCCATATGTTTTATGTATACGAGGGGTGATCAAAAAGTTCGCGAACTATCTCTATATCTAGAAAACCACTATTCAGATTAGAATGAAATTCAGTACACACATAGCCATACACAAGGTCTATAAATAGCTTATGCTGAATAAAGGTTTTCTCCTTGTTTGTGACGTCACAATGTGAAAATGACGTCACTATGTAGGTCACTTGTGAAGAAAAATGGTTGTCTCAGTCGAACTCGTTCAACAAACGACTGTACAATTTGTTGTATATCTTTGAAATCCCTCTACAGTACTGTATCATATAATAATTTGTACACAGTTTATTAAGATTAATGAGTTCCTATCAATTCAATTAACGATTGGATTGATCGTTTAAGTGAAGGAAGGCGGGTGGTTAAAAATTACATTTGTCATGTTGCCCAGTGGAAGCAGGTTTGGAAAGAGATGTGTTTTTAATTAAGCAATTTGCTATGAAAGACCTCCAATTAGCACTTTGAAAAATAGTTGACTATTTGAACAATAATTTAATTATTAAATACCTAAGATGTGGTTTATTTCAGATTTTAAGCATATTTGATATGATAATAAGGAGGCACCCATTCTCTATCCACCTTGAAAAAAGGTCTCTTACGAGACAGAAGATTTGTGTTTTAGTGGTCGCCATGCTTTTTTTGGAAAGGATATTCTTATCCACCCGTTCTGTTGCCGAGATTTGACTATTTCTGACAAAAAAACTGTTCTTGTCATAAAAATTAACTCACATGGAAAGAAAAATAAAACTCAGAAAAATCTTTCCACTTTTGTGACAGAACGCTACGGAGGGGGTCACGTGACCGCTAATATCACGTGTTTTGCGCATGCGCAGAACGGTGATTGATGTGCATTAAAATCGGAGAGGATTATTTTGAAATATAATTAACATTGAAACCAAATATTGTTTCTTTTATGAAAGGTATTCAATTAGTTCGCGAACTTTTTGATCACCCCTCGTATTTAATTAAATATTTAAACATTAAATATTACTTGTTCAATTTATTGTTTGTAAAGGTACATGTATATCACAATCAGTACTTGATGATAAACAGAAGAACTGAATAATTGACGTCTAGTCCGTTTGTGAAGGACGTCGGGGTGCAGCTTTCGTCTTTATAGATTTTACTCGTCCAGGTACTATCCCATCTTTTTCACTAAAGAAAAAGAAAAAATCAGAGAAATTTATAATGTTTAAGTCCTTTGAAAAAACAGTTACATTCACAAACTCAATTATTATTTCCAGCGCAACATACTCTTTTCTGGGGGGATCTGTTGGCCGTGGTGGTGCCATGTTTGGTTTTACTTGTGTCTCACCTATTAAAAGAGTAAGTCAAACATCCTGTGCAAAAAAAATTCAAACAATATATACGTATGAATCTTTAAATTGTTTCACTGCACAGCTGTGTAACAATTGAATGTTTTTCTGTCATATTGAAATCTTTGAAGAAATATCAATATTAAAAGATATCATTGTCTAACTTTATTTTGATGTATTAAAAATGCAAAATTTAAACAATTCATACAGACATCAAAAACCGCTATGACAATGAACGATATTTATATAATTAGTACAAACTAAATTAACAGTACAAAATTAGCTATTGTTCTGAACAAAAAGAAAACAAAATTAATCCTCTCTTCGATTTATAGAAAAGATGATTCAAGAAAATCAATTTTTACTATATAATTCTTATAGCCTTGTCTAATAACAGAACCTTTGACCCATGAATTTCACAATAATGGAAGAGGCATAATTAAGTATTATAATACATTTTTAGTAAAATAACTATCCAGGTGCATAAAACTTTTTGGGGGAAAATTTATGTATAGAAGACAAATAGAACCTTACCTAATCATAAAATTCTGACTCATTTTACCTAAAAGTACTTACCACTTTGTTCTTTAATTTGTTTTTTCATAATTTCATTGTCTTTATTGGCTTCATCAAGTTTCGCTATAAAAAAAAAATACAGTAATCGAATCATATTAAACAAGGGATTATCCTCAAATGTTGTTGCTCCTTATTTCATAAATGAAGTTGAAGCCAAAATTTTATTTGGATTGGTGATCATTTCTAATTTGAATATTTTATAGAATAAGCATGTATAATCTTAATTCTCAAAAGGAATTCTTGAAGCAACAGCGTTTGTTTGTAACATCATTACAAGGATGTAATTTATAAAATATCCAATTTTGACACTGCTCGCATCACTAAACACAAACTAATTTATGCCCATCTTCCTGATACTCGCACTAAAGGTTGCTCTGTTTGATGTAATATTACACTATCTGATTCAAACACAACACCGTTTGAAGTTGAAAAAGGTCATTTATTATCAAATGACAATTTTGTAAAACTATTACAAAAATGAAAATGTAGTTTGATAGATTTACATTTATAAACCTTGCAGTGATACCAATATCACTACATGCAACTTCCAAATAGATCAAAACATTACTGTATAAAACTTTTACATCAAAGGTGGGGTAAGGTAAAAATGCCTTACCTACTGAAAAAAGAAATATGGACTAAGCCAATGTCCTCTTTCCTGAAACAAATAATGTGTCAAACTTGTTCACATATTTTGACAATTGTCCTCATATTCTCTATTACTGGTTTGATATTTATTTTACAATCAGATGCTCTTGTCACCATGATTGGTTATAATTTGTGACACCAGTAATTAACACACTTGATAGACATCAACCAAATAAATTACTCACTATTTTATATAGGAACTCAACTCAAAGTAGATTTGAAATGTCATGAATTATAATCTGACCAGGTGCTCTTGTCACCATGATTGGGTATATTTTGTGACACCAGTAATTAAAACACTTGATTGCAATTAACCAAACAAGTTAACAAATTACTCACTATTTTATAGGAGATCAACTCAAAGTAGATTTGAAATGTCATGAATTATAATCTGACCAGATGCTCTTGTCACCATGATCGGGTATCATTTTGTGACACCAGTAATTAAAACACTTGATTGCAATCAACCAAACAAGTAAACAAATTACTCACTATTTTATAGGAACTCAACTCAAAGTAGATTTGAACTGTCATGAATTATAATCTGACCAGATGCTCTTGTCACCATGATTTGGTATCATTTTGTGACACCAGTAATTGAAACACTTGATTGCAATCAACCAAACAAGTTAACAAATTACTCACTATTTTATAGGAACTCAACTCAGAGTAGATTTGAAATGTCATGAATTACAATCTGACCAGATGCTCTTGTCACCATGGTCATAACTCATTACCTCAACCTCACCTCGTGAGCAGTCAAAGGTTTACAAAGGGGATTCGAATGTACTTTTTGAAAGCGTCTGATGACCACCGCCCCATTGCTTTAATTTTTTGCTCTAGAACTCCATTGGAAATAGCCGTTGTGGCTGCTCTGATTCTAAAGCTGTGACCTTTATATCATTTACAATCTACCCCACACCAATTTAATGACAAACATAACTGATCTGTACAATATTTCCATGACACCGGTGACCCATCCATGAAAGTAAAAAGAGGACCAGAAGTTGGTTTTCATAATTGAAAATATGTCCATCCATGAAAGTAAAAAGAGGACCAGAAGTTGGTTTTCATAATTGAAAATATGTCCATAGGGCCTGAACAAGACATATTGTGTTATCTTTGCTGTCATTTTTCACATGCAAAGTGTAAGATTGACCTTTACCATGTTTGCAAGTTTTCATAGTCAACTCCAACCCTATTGGGCAGTCTGAAGTATTTTCTAAAAATGTACAGATTGCACTGTCAATAAATGACAATTTCTGTCTTTTGAAGCTGTAAATTTTACAATCCTAAGAAAACAGTGAAAATGCCACTAAATATACACTTTTCATAAGTACCTGTACAAAATATAAACTTGTTGTATATTGTAAAGAAGCTATCAGCTGTTTAAGAATGATTGGTGTTATAGGTAACCTTGGGTCCACTAAGCTTGTCTTTTTCTTGTAACCTTGTAATCATTTTTTCATTAAAAGTTGGGCCTTTCATATTCCTTATCTTATGTTGAATACTTAATGCTGAAACATAGGTTGCCAGTAACAATAAGCTATAAACAAAATGATATCTTAAGCTTCTGCTTTTGCTGGTACACCTTTAGTTGGCAAACAAAATGATGACACCAAACAATGGTAATATTCAATTGCCCTTTGATAAGTATTATGAGTTGATGATGCTAATTCCTGATTTATTAGGTCTGAAACTATTGATTCTAAACTTTGAGATTGTCTTCGTTGTTATGGCATGCTACAGGGTTGTTGTAGGAAAATTTTTGTAGGGACTGTGGAATCTGCTGGCGAGAAAGATGATCAGCTAAAACATTATCTAAACCCGATACATGTCTTCCTTGAAATAAAATATTGTGTTTAAAATATTGCACTACTAAACGACAAACAAGAACGATTGACTTTACTTTAGGTTTGTTTGTTGATGATGTGCACAACAGCATCATTTTCCGTGAAAAAAATTTAATAAAAATACATCGATTTTCTAACTGATCTGCCCAAAGCTGAACTGCAAGCACACTGGGAAATAACTCCTTTTATTGTAATATGATAGGTTTTCCAGGTTTTAGGCCATAAACCACTAAAATACTGATTTGGTAAATAACCACTGAAACCAATGTTACTTGCATCCATATACAACTGTAATGAGTCAGAATTGTCCCATTTCTCTGACAAAAACATTGACTTGCCATTGAAATGCTCCAAAAACAAACCCCAAGCATTTAAATCCGCTAGAGCTTCCTTATTCAATTTCCTATGATGAAAAGGTTGAGTTAACTCAATTGACAGATCAATTAGCCGCCTAGGAAATGGGCGTCCTGGAATGACCACTGAACAGGCGAAGTTTAACACACCTATTAAAGACTGTAACTCGAGTAATGTTATAGATTTTTTAGACTTGTGAATTTGTGAAGGTGTCTAGCTTTAGTTAACTTGTCTTGTGGTAAACATGACTCCATCAAAATAGAATCCAACTCAATACCCAAAAATATAAGCGAAGCGCAGGGAAGAACAGTTTTTAACTCCTTAATTGGAGTACCAATATCCTTGAACAAAAACATGAACTAGTCTCCCATGTAAGTCTAACTTGTTTTCTCATACCCAATGTACTGCAGTACTGAATTCTTCAAATAACTGACAAGAAAAACTTAGTCACATAGGGAGAGTTTTGTCAAAATAGTATTCTATGTCTAAAGTAAAACCCAACAATTCCCAATCTGAACAATGTATTGGAATGATTTTATATGCATTATGAATATCCAATTTAAACAACCCACAATTTTTCCCATATATGCGCATTAAACCTACTGCATCTTCTACCTCCTGATATTGAACAGATTTGAATTTATTATGAATACCAGAAACCCAGAATTTAGACCTACTTTGGATTTACCCAAACTGATAGCCAATGCCTCACTATGGATTTCTGAATTTAATGTTTGCTTTTTGGGCTTGATTTCACACTCCCCTTCTAAGTTTTCACTGATTTCAAAGCCTTTATAATTATTCTTATTTTTGATTCCTAACAAATTTCCAAATCAACAAATTCATTTCCCCAGATTTTGCTTTTTATCTTAGAATCTACACCGAGACCCAATGGCCTAATGATACTGGGATTCTTAACCCCTACGTTAAGTGATAACTCCTTAGATGCTGTTTGTTAAATAGAACCTGAATCACTTGGTAAAATTGCCATCTTCTAATCGGCTTGAATGATTGTTGCTTGTTGGAGTGTCACTTGCGACTTCCTCTTGTTGTAAATTAACTGGCTTTGTGACCACCCCCCATAGTCTGTAGGCCTATTACCGGTACTCATCTCTGTAAATGGATGTTAGCATGTATGCCTAATTTATACAAATCATGTCAAGAATTCAACCTATCTATGACTGATAAAATTATCAGCTTTTGATTAATGTGGCAAAATTATTGTTGATTTACTCATCCAAATATTAGCCCACATCAGGCAATAGGATAAAATTACCCATTAGACCTTACTCTAGGGTAATTCTTTATACAAATTATTGTTTATATCTTAAAACAATCTGTATAATTACAGTGCACTAGTGAAATAGAGCTACACAATGTATCAAGAAACCATTGCAATATCACTTATTAATTCACTATCCATAGTGAAGCATTGCGATAGAATTATCGCATTTGTAAATTGATAAAATTAACAAGATTCAGCACTAATGAAGACGTGATAAAATTATCACTAATTGCGATAGAATTATTGCATTTATGACTTGATAGAATTATCAAGATTCAGCACTATTGAAGACGTGATAAAATTATCACTAATTGCGATAGAATTATCCCATTTATAACTTGATAGAATTATCAAGATTCAGCACTATTGAAGACGTGATAAAATTATCACTAATTGCGATAGAATTATCGCATTTATAACTTGATAGAATTATCAAGATTCAGCACTGATCAAGACGTGATAAAATTATCACTAACTGCGATAGAATTATCGCATTTATGACTTGATAGAATTATCAAGATTCAGCACTATTGAAGATGTGATAAAATTATCACTAATTGCGATAGAATTATCGCATTTATAACGTGATAGAATTATCAAGATTCAGCACTGATCAAGACGTGATAAAATTATCACTAACTGCGATAGAATTATCGCATTTATGACTTGATAGAATTATCAAGATTCAGCACTATTGAAGACGTGATAAAATTATCACTAATTGCGATAGAATTATCGCATTTATAACTTGATAGAATTATCAAGATTCAGCACTGATCAAGACGTGATAAAAATTATCACTTATTGTAAAGCATAGCGATAGAATTATCGCATTTGTAACTTGATAAAATTATCAAGATTCAGTATTACATTAAAATACTACTAATTGTTCAGTAATGTGCAAAATTACCACTCAAACTTGAACATGTGGCAAATTATCACAGGCTCTTCTGCAACTCCGAGTCCTCATCAGCATGCGGCTGATCGATATCGTTTCCCGCAATATGTAAAATTAGCTTCTGTGGTCGGTTCCTTTGAATCTCCTCTTCTAGCACTCTAATTTCCATACTTCGGCCTATTCTGCCCCCACTAATCCTAATGACCGAAATCGCTACATTTTTTACATTAAATATAATTGTTTGAATGTTGTCTCTATTTCCTCGCATAATGATATAAGCGTCGAATGTGTGAGTCACCAAATATTAATACAGACATATTGATGAAGGAAGAACACAGTACAAAACAATGATCGTTGGGACAACACAGGTCACGAATTATGAAAAATCTGAACTCACGTAGGCCTTCCACGTGTGCCAGGACCGAATTTCAAGTCTCGTCTTTTAACACTTACAAATGTGCTGAATTCCTTGGAAATCCAAAAGATCACACCACGAGAACTCCATCAAATGTATTAATTGTGCACTGGACATGCTGTAAGCCAACTTGCTTGTTCAAAAATAAACTTGTATTTCCATACAAATATGGCGCTGCCACTGATTGTACTCAATCTGATACTGAGGCTGTTGCAAAAACAAGACTGCACAAAAGTATTAGAGTTATCTCGCTTGTCCCACTTCCAATACACAAGAAATGGGCATAAAATCATTTATGAACATAAATAGCATATGTGCTTTCATATTTTCTTGATCGAAGTGTAAATATTTTCTTTTTACAAAAATATCTTTATGTCTTTTAATGCTTATAGGCAAGATCACCACAGCCTCTTTTTGCTAATTTTGTTAAACTGAAATAAACACTTTCATGTAGATGAATAATGTCATTTATTTCCCACTTCCCTAGACTATACGAGGGTTGTCCAAAAAATTCGTGGACAATGACATTTCTGTTAAAATAAATGGTTCTATATAAATTTTTGTATATCAAAATATTTCTTATAAAAATCTAAGTCAGATATATACCAGTTTTATTGATGTAACTTAATATTTTTGTCAAAATCGAGGTCTTCAATGTCGCAGATAGTACTCACGGAAGAAATTTAAAATGCCATAAAGTTTGAAATAAAGTGTTTGGAATAATTTTTTTATATAATACAAGTCAAAGCTTAGTAAAAAATTATATGTAACACAAATAAAGAGGCTATTATCATTTTTTTGATATCTAAAGTATCGGTTACTATATAGACAGTGAAAAAATTAAACAAAGACCCTTACAAATATTTGTCAAAACTAGACAGAAAAAGCGACGTCGGCAGTCCGAAAGGGGCAGCATCCGATCAAAACATTATGTTTTAATACGGTTGATAAGACGTCAGAGACAAAATATTTGTTCAAACAACTCAAAGTTATTAGAATATATTTTGTTTAATGATTTGAGATTGGAATATACGATTATTCAACGGTGCGTACAAATTCGAAGACACTACAAGGATTAGAAAACATAATGAAAATGGATATTTCTATTCATGACGTTGTTATAAATCTAGCGCAACATCAGACTGGACTGTGCAGCCTGTGTATACGAATTGTTTATATTGACGACGCTTGTAAATTATTGTGTATTGTTTTGAATTCTAAAAATTAGATAAATTATAATCTATACTTAAAGATTATTGCTACCACTTTGCAGTGTAACATGATAAAGAAAATGTAGTGTGTGTCCAAGAACATGTATCAAAAATTAACAAGAGGCCCACGGGCCTTATAGGTCACCTGAGTAACATGTAACAACTTTCCAGTAATTGTATTTGGTTCGAGTTTTAATCCAAAAGCCATGAAATTCACAAACTATTGCTTATCAAAGAGCAGATTTCAAAGCATTAATTTAATTTTAATCAAAGTACCCCCCTGACCCAGCAGCCCTGAAATTATCTATTTTGAAAGAGGCCCCTTTCTTCATCCTAAGGCCAGCATTTTTTTTTTATATTTAGGTTTAGTTATGAACATAAGAATGAAAAAGTCCCGAGGGAGTAGGAAATAAAAAAATTTTTTTTGGATAAATCATTTATCAACATTTGAACATTCTTTTTTTTATGCTATCCCAATAGGCTCCTTACCACTGGACACATAATGCTTACAAATAGGAAAGTAAAACATTTAATTCCTTATTTCATCATCTGCCAGTTTGGGCCAGTTCTATAAATTTTGTGATGTTGATCAAGATATATTTTAAAAAATCAATTCTTCATAAGTCTTTCAATATATCTTCATTTTTTCAAAATGTGTTAGGTGAATGTGTAGACATTGTTCTAAAATATACTTGATGCCTAAATTATAATTCCTATCATAAAACAGACAGTGGGTATTGCGGAGTTGGGTGAACATTTTTTTCAATTAAGTGTAAAATAATTTTTCTGCCTGATACAAATGATACTACATGCCTGTATATATTTGTATATTCTTGCTTTTTACTAGTTGAATTTTTTTTTATTTCTTCAGGTTATTGTTTATTTCTTCCTTAAATGGACTTAACTTCTCCCATAGTTTTATTCATTACATCTGATGCATAAGCAAACCTTTTCTGAAGAATGATGCTTAGACTGTAAGCTATAACAGAGACCTAAATAATGTCGCTGGCAATATGCAATAACTACCAAGGGCAATTAAAAACCTGTGGGAGGAAAATAATTTACAGATACTTTTGAAACGAATACATAATTATCTCACCAGCATGTCATTAAGCAACAAAGTCGTCAGCATTTTATTTGTCCTTTGAACGGGTGAGACGTTTTGAATGGCACTCTTATCGATGAATTTTACACTAAACCAAGCTATCTTCACAGATCTAGCTTTATTTACCCGCCGTTTCATCTTAAACCGGAAGTGCGAGTTCGTAAATTTGAAATCTCGATCCCGACTCAAATTTGAACTCGGAAAACAAAAATTTATTTTTTTTCTGAAAATTCAAAACCTTGAGCGAAGGGTTTGTAAAACTGAAAATAAAATAAATCTTGGCCATAAATATGTAATTAGATCATTAGCATATTGACCAGGAGCAAAGGATAAGATGTTCAAAGAATTCATGCATTTCACTATATAATCATTAGAGCCACACCCTAAAACAAGAACCCCTGACTCAGGGGCCCTGAAATTCAAAAATTGGGGAGAGGCAGTCTTATTCAACATAACTTTGTACTTAGTTACTTTATTTAATGCCCAGGAGTAGAGAAGAAGATTTTTAAAGAATTAATGTATTTTCACTATATAATCAATAAAGCCCCGCCCTAGCACTAGAACCCCTGACCCAGGGGCCATGAATTTCACAATTTTGGTAGAGGCCACCCTATTCAACATAACTACATGTATGTACTTGGTTAGTTTATTTAATGCCCATGAGCAGAGAAGAAGATTCTCAAAGAATTTATGCATTTTCACCATGTAATCAATTTAGCCCCGCCCTAGCACTAGAACCCCTGAGCCTGGGCCATGAATTTCATAATTGTCCCCCGCTTGAAAAGTGGGGGATATTAATTTGGGTTTGTCCGTCCGTCCGTCCGTCCGTCCGTCCGTCTGTCCGTCCGTCCGTCCGTCCTTCTTTCTGTCTGTCTGTAACGCTTTCGTTTCCACACGATATCTCGAGAACCCTTTGAGCTTTTGCAATGAAATTTAGCATAGCAACTCCCTATGCACTAAAGAAGACCCCTATTGATTTTGAGGTCAAAAGGTCAAAGGTCAAGGTCATAAATAAGCAAATTCTGTCTGTTAAAACACTTTCGTTTCCACACGATATCTCTAGAACCATTTGAGCTATTGCAATGAAATTTTACATAACTCCCTGTGGCCTAATGAAGACCCCTATTGATTTTGAGGTCAAAAGGTCAAAGTTCAATGTCATAAATTTATACATTCTGTCTGTGTGTAACACTATCATTTCCGGGTGATATTTCAAGAAGATTCTGAGCTTATGCAATGTAATTTTATACCAAAACTCCCTAGGACGTCTCTCGCCCCTCTCAAAGTGCCCCGCCCCGTTTGTTTTATTAGTATTTATAGTATTACTTGTCGCTATTTTTAGCGCAGTGGCATGAGAAGAGTTATTGCGTATAAAACAGGTTCTCGGCGGACTTTATGTTCTTATTACATCTATTAGAACTGTTTAATAAAGGCTAAATAAATCAAACACCATGGATTGTGTAAAATTTTGAGAATACCGAACATGAAAACATGAATATATACATGTATGTGACTTCAGTTCTGCATATACTTCACACATTGTATTGCGACACCGTGGTGTAGTGGTTAAGTCTCTCGCTTTAAATGTCAGATGTACCGGGATCGATTCTCGGCCGATCCTTTCTTTTTTTTTTTAAATACCTTTTTTTTTTTTTTTTTTACTAAATGATAGTATTCAGCATGTGAAATGAAAAATTTATGAGGTTATAAAATCATCATTAAAGTGTGATAAATATTCCATATAAAAAATCTTCTATACTCATAATAAAGAATAAGCAATCAAATCTTTATATGCATATTGACATACATGTATTTTATTTGCTTCAGTATACATGTATACATTTAATAATTCTACAAATTCAGTCAGGGGGAGCCGACTTTTTCCCTAAGCGGGGGACACGAATTCTCTGAATTAGCTTGTTTTGGTAGAGGACTCAATGCTGATTACAATCATGCAAACAGTTTGACTGCTTGATGTCCAGGAGTAAAGAAGAAGATTTTTTTTTAAAATTTCATTAATTTAACAGGTTTTTGCCCAACCCCTCAGGCCCCAGGGGGGCAGGGACCATGAAATTCATAATTTTTGTTCCCCTCACCCATAGATGCTTTGTGGCAAATTTGGTCAAAATTGGTTGAGTGGTTGCAGAGAAGAAGCTGAAAATGTTCAAATGTTAACGCACGGCGCACGACGGACGATGCACGACGACGGACGACAATGGATAGCAATAGGTCACCTGAGTTTACTCAGGTGACCTAAAAATCCAAATGTTTGACGTTATAATGAAATTAGCTTAACATCAAACAGGTCCATGCGCAATATCGACGACATTGAAAGACAGATTTTTTTCTAAAAGATGAAGTTACATTAATAAAAATGATAACTTTGATTTGGTTTTTCATAAGAAATATTTTGATATACAAAAAATATATATAGAACCATTTATTTTAACAAAAACATTATTGTCCACGAACTTTTTGGACACCCTCGTATATGGAATAAATTAATATTCGTGAAAGTGCAAAAATGTATCATAATCTCAGACTTCGTAGGTCTGATAATTTTCATTAAAAATTGAAATCTTATAAATTTTTAAATGTTATTGGCCTAAAAGTCTCTTGCATTATGTAAGTCATGAGGTCCTTCGGAAAATAAAATGGCGGCTATAATACAACACAAATATGTGTCCATTCCCCTGTACATATAAAACGCACTTTGAAGCTCTTCTTCTGTTTTTGTATGAGTATCCATCAACTTTTAAATTTCTTTAAGGCTTTCTTTCGTATTTGTCAAGGATATTCATGGAAAAGTCACGATTTTTCTCCCTTCTCAAAATAAGAAACACAGTTTTGTGTTGATGGATTTATGCGTGTATCTGTTCTTTTTTCCATGACTCGTCAATAATTCGTGCAGATAATGACTCAATCATTTTTTAAAATACATGTATATTTTAAAACATGATTTTTGTACCATTTACTAATGAATACAACTTTTAAAAATTAAATTATTATATAAGATATGGACGAATAAAGTGAAATATCCATCTGTTCTAAACATCAATTCTTTTTTTCTCAAAAATTATCAACAATAATTTTCATCAGAAACAATAGCGTAAAATTCAAATGGAAAATAGTTTGAAACATGAAACGTTGCTTACTTTTTCAGAAACAGAATATTATGTCAAATCATGATATGATTTACATGCATGGCGAATAAGAAGGATTAATAATTTTTATATCACAAAAAGATTTAAACATGAAGTATTTATATAAATAAAATTTACTATAACATACACCTATCTTTTTTTTTTACATTAGAAAGCATAATGAAGCGTTGTTTTTTTTTTTTAATTAGAATTGTTTTCTGTGCTTGTAAAGAAAATACACCCATCTACAATAGTTCTCTTTCCAATATCGTTTTTATAAATTATAGTGTAAAAAATATTAATTGATTATAAAAATTCTGCATCTTAACATTCTGTATCAATTTAACGACTTACGAGTAAAGGGATAAAAATATCTTAACTTTTTATAGTCTTAAAGAACTGAGTAGAAATATTTGAGGAAAACTATAATAAGCAATTAATAAAAGTATTGTCAATAGAATGTTAAAATATTTGTATGCTTTATCAGATTTGAATGAGATGACTATAACAGGGTCCTCGTTATTTGACTTTGAAAAGGCCATTCATTTGTTTTTTTAATTAAGTTCTTCTGAAAGTTATCGCTCTTATTAGAGGGATATTGCACCTTAAATTGTATGGCTTTGCATATATAAAAATATACAAGTAAGCAGTGGAGAAAAAAAAAACATTTAGCAAAATGATTCCTTGAAATATGTTACAAGTATTGCTCACATATGAATAGCTCGTTTCATTAAAAACACTGAAGTCTAAATGATGAAATTATTCTTTAATTTGTCATATTATATCTTGTTATATATTATTTATTCATATAATATTAGCAAATTAGCCATAGTGGACCAAAAGGCATGCTTATCAATCCTAACAAATAAAATATTTCTCAATATGTTGTTCTTCGATCTTTTTATTTCAATTGTTCTTCTCTAAAACAACTTTTATCTTTGTAGAAATAACATCCAAGTTGAACTTTTGTTCGTTATCTTCACTTTTTGCATTATTAAAAAGCATAAAAGCTATTGCTCCTCACTAGAATTTCAGCTATATTAATATCCAGTAAAATTATTAAAATAAAATACAAACACTAATTCATAATCATAAATATTATGTCCCTCTAGGATAGAGTTTACTTCACCATTTGAACATTATTTCTTGATATATCTTGAAAATACGAGTATTACTAAGAAAACTGAAGAGAGATAGAAAATCATAAATGTAAAGCATATCTATTAGCCTTTTTTGCATTAATTGCTTCAATGTTGTTGCTCTATATTTAATGAAAAGATTATAAACCATCATCAACAAAAGTGAATCAGATTTTTAACAAGAGGCCCACGGGCCTTATAGGTCACCTGAGTATCCCTTAACAACTTTCTTCCAACAATTGAGTTTGATTTGTGTTTTAAACCAAGGTCATGATATTCACAATTTTGAAAGAGGCGCCATTGCTTATCATAATTGTAACTTAGCATACTTAGTTTGGTTACCTGATACCCAGAGGTAGATCATAGTAGCAAAAACAAAATGCATTTCCACTTTGTAATCAATTGTGCACCCCAACCCCCAGAAACCACTGACCCTGGGGCCATATATTCCAAAATTTTGGAAATTTTATACTGAATTTTATTTCATCATAAATTGTTGATTAATACCAAAATGCAGATTTCAAAGCAATAATTTATTTACAGACTATGTACCCTCCCCCTTCTAAATACCTCTGACCCAGGGACCAAGAAATTAACCTTTTTGGAAGGGGCAGCTTTCTTCTTCATAAATATGTACTCAGATTATTGGCAAAATACCCAGGAGCAAAGGAAGAGATTTTCAAAGGATTCAAGCATTTTATCATATAAACATAAAAGCCCCACCCTAACACAAGAAGTCCTGATCCAGGGGCCCTGAAATTCACTATATAATCTTTATAGCCCCGCCCTAGCACAAAAAACATCTGACCCTGGGGTCATGAAATTCACAATTTTGGACGAGGCAGCCTTTTTCAACATACCTATGCACTTGGTTAGTTTATTTAATGCCCACGAGCAGAGAAAAAGAATTTTTAAAGAATTTATGCATTTTCACTATATAATCTATATAGCCGCGCTAGAAGTAGAACCCCTGACCTTTGGGTCATGAAATTCACAATTTTGGAAGAGGCAGCCTTAGTTTAGTTTATTTAATGCCCATGAGCAGAGGAGAAGAATTTCAAAGAATTGATGCATTTTCACAATATAATCTTTATAGCCCCGCCTTAGCACTAGAATCCCTAACCTTGGGGCCATGAGATTCAGAATTCGGGATCAGGCAGCCGTATTCAACTTATTTATGCACTTGGTTAGGTTATTTAATGCCCAGGAGCAAAAAAGAATTTCAAAGAAATATTACATTTTCACCATATAATTTATAAAACCCTACCCTAACACTTGAACCCCTGGCCCTGGGTCCATGAATTTCAAAATTTTAGTAGAGGACTCAATGCTGTTTACAATCATACCAACAGTTTGACTGCTTGATGTCCAGGAGTAAAGACGAAGATTTTTAAAGACTGCTCCAATTTTAGTGGTTTTGGCCTCACCCCTCAGGCCCAAGGGGGGGGGGAACAAGGACCATGATATTTATAATTTTTGTACCCCTTAATCCATAGATCCTATATGCCAAAATTGGTTGAAAATGGTTTAGTGGTTTAAGAAAAGAAGCTGAAAATGTTCAATGTTAACGCACGTCGCACGATGAACGATGACGGACAAAAACGGATAGCAATATTAGGTCACCTAAGTTTACTCAGGTGACCTAAAAATTTAATAACAAACATACTTTGAAGTTCTTCCTCTCTTTTCCTAAGAACTTCGTTCAACTCCTTTATTCTTTCTTCTGCAAGCTTCTTTTCTTTGTTGAGAGATTCTGTTTAGGATATTGATGAACAAATTAGAATCTAACTTGCTTGTCAAAAGAAGCCAATAGAAATACAATTTAAGTTAAGTGTTATCTAAGCATACATGATGGATAATTAAAAAGATTGCAAACTACTGAGTAATTTAAGGTTAGACACAATAGATAGGCTATACTTTTCCTCAAATTCAATCTTTCGGAAACGTTGATATTTTGTTTTAGGATGCAAAATCTCTCTATATAATATGAAAGAAATTCAACCACAGTTTTTTTTTGCCCACATAGTTTGAAATATAGATCTATTTTGTTGTTACTTAGTAGTTTGTCTAATCGGGGACTCGGTCAAAAAGTTCTCGCTGAAAAAAACTTGTATAATAAAGATTTAATAAGAAATAGAATAATTTTACTCCCATCTTATCTTATCTTATCCATAGGATAATTTTACTCCGATCTTATCTATTTTAAACACATTACGGAATAACACTCGTGTGTTAACTAAAGAAGCTCTGGGTTTTTTATCATTCGGCTTAGAACCGTTATGCACATTCAGGTAAAATAAAATATTTTTTTCTACCAGTATATTTCATCTATTTCATCAAACAATTATGAGGCACCTAAATATGATAAACATTTGAAAAAGATTAAAAATTTCAGCTTAGTGTGACAATTATATTTTCGAGAATAACGCTTTGTCCACGATTTTACCGCACAAATCTTGTACTTTCATTTAAACAATCAACCCAATCAATGACAAAACTTCTGGCAATCCTTTGTCTTCCAATATCTTGTACAAAGTTTCGGATTAACGTTTAACTTTACTACCGGTCCTTGTTCATGTATAGCCGAACCCAACATTTTTTTTGTCATGAGTCATCTACACATAGACGTCATTTTCAATTGTTGAATTCTAAAACTTAATGTAAAACATTCAGTAATACACGCTGAAATAAACTGCCCCAAATATTTGATTTATGATTTATCTAAGGAAGTTCTGTATCATTTAAAGGCTTTTTTGATTCAGTAAAATGTGAATGGCTTTCGTTGCTTTCATTACAAAAGTAAAATGAATAATTAAAAAAAACATTGAAAACATTGAAAAGGTAGGTAAATAGTTATGAAATAGCAATCAAATTTATTGAAATAAACTGCTCATATAAAAAAAAAACATAGAAAAAATGAAAGTTTGTCTTTATTATATATGTTTCCTTCAGAAAAAATCTTAATTATTGTCTGAAATACATTAAAAATTTTGTAGCCTGAGAAACTTCCTACCATTCAAAGAATTGTTTTCTTTCTTCAGTTTTTCTAATTCATCCTTACTGACAAGCATCTCTGTAATAATAATTTAAAATAAAAACATGTTAGTATACCCTTAAACCCTGTAAGTAGACGGATTTGATAATAAGCCGGTTTTGAAAATAAGCCACATATTGTCTTGCATTGAAAATTACTCGAAAATAAGCCAGTCATAAATTTTCTTTTAATTCACGATGTACGTTTAGCATTCTCCATTGCTAAAAGCTCACCGTTTTTAAAACAGGTGCACAGAATTACAACACGTGAACACAATTCATTTAACTCTTACGGAAGTTTACTTTGATATTCTATGTTTAGAACGAACAAGTATACATGTAGTTCTTATTCTATCGTTTACCATTTATTTGATTGATAAAAAGCCGTAATTATGTTCTCGTTGAATACCAGTTTTTGTATTGATAATAAGCTGCGATTTGGAAATAAGACATTTTTGAAAATTAAGCCCTCACTTTCTTACCAAAACGTAAAATAAGCCGTGGCTTATTTTCAAGGTTTTAGGGTATATATCTCATGTAGATGTAACATGACGCATTACTTTTCATTTCAGTCCAACAAATCAAGCCACTAGTATTTTGAGATATATAAATATATATTATTATAACAGTAACTTGATCCGAAGGGTCGTATCACGTCGAGTTGACATGCGCGAAGAGTCGAGTTTGATCTGATGATCCGCGCCTGTCAACGAGACGTGATACGGCTCTTCGGATCCAGTTACTGTTATAATGATAAATTTATTATATACCCCCTTATAACTAGCTAAATATACCAAAATAAAAATTTAAAGATCAATTGTTTAATATTTATCCATAAAACAAAGCATAAAAACAATGGACTTTTTAACGTGCAAGAAAAATAACGTTTTTGCGTACTACGACATAAGTTTCCGAGAGTGGTAATATGGATTCAGAAAACCACAGTGTGGTGATCCGGAAAGTCGAATCACGTCGTCACGTGATTACGTAAATTCAACAGTAAAATTGAGTGATACATATTAGGTTTATAATAGTACATTCGTTCAACTGTTCCGCAGATTAGATAAATATATGAGTGGAAGAAAAAGGATATACTTCTTGTAAATCAACTCCTTCACTTTAATATGTTGACGGTGCGACCGTTAGAGCGAGCGCAAACTCTTCTATTGTTTTAATTAAGATCGGGCTCGTCAAACCGCACATGAAATTTGGTGCGTCTAGACTCTGACGTCACATGACGTCGTATGTAAGTTACAAATACCAAGAAAAAACTGAACAGTGCTGAAAGTTAATGAAAAAAGTTACGTTTACAATTTATCTTCAATATGAATCCATTTAATCAAGGCGAGTAAACTTTTTGTTGAACATTTGCCGTCATTCTCGCGAGAACGCAACTTTGCTAAGTGATGCATTGTGGGTCAAAATTACTGCGGCAAAAAATTCTAAAGAATGAATGTGCAGTAGTCCGAATTTTCTCTTCGCCCAGGCGTTGTCGTTAGAGTTCGCAGTTACGAGCGTCGCTTCGCGACGCTTGCTGCGCTCGCTATTACCGGTATCAATAATAGCCATATACTTCTATACATTATCATTAAAACCTTTAAAATTTTAGCATTTATAAAATTGTTCTTTGCGCATTTAAATCGGTGATGTAGTTTTTTTTCTTATATAATTCATCAAATCCTTCATCTCATTAGCCATAGCTATATTTGATTAAAGAACAGGCCTCTTAATCCTTTTTAGTAAAAATGCTCACCACTTTGATCTTTGATCGTTTTCCCTAATTTTTCCTTTTCATTAGTCGCCCGCGTGGCGCAGTGGTTAGAGCGTCTGCTCTAGAGTCGCGAAGAAAGGAGTCAATCCTTACGTCGCGGGTTCGAATCCCACTGTGGGACGTGGAGACCGGTCCTTCGGATGAGACCGTATAAACCGAGGCCCCGTGTCGCAGTAGGTGCTGGCACGAAAAAGATCCCTCACTGCTCAAAGGCCCTGAGTGCCGAGCATAGGACAAAATTTGTAGCCCTCCACCGGCAAGTGGTGGCGTCTCCATATGAGTGAAAAATTCTCGAGAGGGACGTTAAACAATATACAATCAATCAATCCTTTTCATTATTCGCCTCCACAAGTTTCTCTAGAAAATACAGTTAATTTTGATGATGAGAATAACTAGTTTTTCTTTCTTACTGAAGTTAAATCATTGTTATTTTCAATTCCAACAGAAAGAATTGAATCTTATCAATTTCAATTTATCTCTTGAAAATTGTCTCCAAACATGTTCTGAAGAACTTATACAGTCAAAAGGTCTATCAAAAGAAAACCAGAGGAATCTTAACAGTCATACGAGTAAAATGAATTTTGCCCAAAGACATGGTGGCTGATAAATGATTAAAGACAAATATCAAAAAAAAAATCTTCAGGTACATCAATTCAAACATGCATGTGCCTGTCCCCATTTCTCACTTTCACCCGAAAGATTTTAAAAAAACTATACTGCTTGAGCACTAATAGTATATAAAAATTGATTTTCTCTAACATTGCGTCTTCTGGTATTTAATTTATTCTATGTTGTTTTACGTCCTATTCGATAATTCCTTTTACTCATAAAGAGACGTTTCTGTTCCTGGAAGTAGTTTTAAGGTACACAGAAAACATACAAGTATTTTATGTTATTTTTATTTACCTTCGTTTCACTCTCTTCCTGAAATACCGTTCACGGTAGCTCAGTCGGTAGAGCGCTCGCTTCGTGATCGGGAGGTTGTGAGTTCGATTCTCGGCCGCGACTGACCTAAGTCGATAAAAAATGGGTAGCAACTGTTTCTTCGTCATGTGCTCGGCACTTTGAAGTGAAAGTTGTGGGTCTTTCGGACGAGACTTTAAAAACCGAGGCCCCGTGTCAGCGACAGGCGTTTGCATGATAAAGATCCCTCACTGCTCAATAGCCCTGAGTGCCGAGTAAAGGTCAAAATTTTAAGCCCTTTACCGGCGTACCGTGACGTCTTCATATGAGTGAAAAATTCTCATGAGGGACGTTAAACAATATACAAGCAATCAATCTTCCTTAAATAAATTTTAAAGAAATTCTTCATTTCGCTAATATAATATGTTGATGATGTGACCGTTAGTTCGATCGCAGATACCTATTCAGTTTCAATTTTCATCCGTCTCCTCAAATCCTACTTTAAAGTTGGTTTATCTAGACTGTACTCTGTCTGACGTCACAAGATCCCACCTCTGATGTTTTGGAGGTCAGTGTTTGCTCTGCACCTATTTTATATTGTTTTATTGATTTTGAACACTGTTTGTTTTCTTCTCATGTTTCACGTGAACCCCTCACCCATGAAATTCACAAGTTAAAAAGAAGAGGCACCATTGCCTTTCAAAAACCATGTATTTTTTTTAAAAATATTGCTACTATAGTTTAGATATACCCCTTACAAATAAACATACTTTGGAGTTCCTCTTCTGTTTTTGCATGAATATCCTTAATCTGCTGAATTTCCTTTAATTTTTCTTCTCTAGCTTTCTTTTCTTGGGCGAGAGAGTCTGCCAGATATATTGAAAGGATGATCATTATCTAGCTCAGATGTCAAAAGAAGTCAAAGGATGTACTATGATGTGTTTATGCTTTTTTTGTGCGACTTCTTTAATCTTTTTAATAAATATAGGTGTATCCCTCCTTAATAATAATGATCGAAATATTTTAAAAATAAAATTCCTTCTCAGAAGTCCTGTATCATTTAATGAGTTTATTTCCTCTTTCATTTTTTTTATTTCCTCCTCACTGGCGAGTTTCCATGTTAAAAAAGAATTACATATGTAAGACTACCAAATGCGACGGTCACGACAAAAAGCGATGAACTCGCCAAACCACGATGGTCTGCGCCAAACCCCGATGGCTCGCCACTTTTACGGACGCCAAAGTCTGATGTTCACGCAAAAGTCCGGTGGCTTGTTTACAACGAAACGCGATGCGCCAAAGAAAACTCAATGTTTACGACGTCACAATAATCCACGTCAATCCTTGAAGCTGTTGTCCTGCATTCAAAAGCCACCATTTCGGATTCGTCCTCGCATACAATTTACTGATTTGGTACCCTAGAGAGATATTAGGATTAGTCCTCGCACACTTGACTGATGAGGTTTAGTCCTTGTGCACTTTTGCTGATAAGTAATAATGGGATAGTTTAGCACCTTCCCGAGAAGTTTTGGGTTAGTCCTCGCACACTATTCAACTGATTAGGGTTAGTCTTGCAACCTATTGATTGTCCCAATCTTAGTTATTACACACTTTTCGACACTTTTCGACCGATAAGGGTAAGTTTTGGGTTAGTTGTGCACCTATCCGAGACATTAGGGTTAGTCCTGTCATATGATATTTATTTGTATTTATTTAAAGATTTAAAGATCTTGGCATGTGCAGCATCACAATTCAGTGAAGTAGTATTATGACGTCATAATCTTTAATTCTTTTCCCAGACCATCGGACTTTGGCGTGACCATCGCACTTTGGAATCCCATAGCACTTTGGAGTCCTACACATATATATGAAAAATGCTCATATGACATAATACCTTTTAGTTCAAAACTATATTTCAATTTTAGATTTCACATGTGTTTCAATCCTTGGAGAGAAAAAAAGTTTTAATCGTCGTACTTCAAACTTCAAACTGGGAAAAAATTATCCATGCTTGTGCTAGCATCCGTTAAAAAATAATTTTTAAAAAACTTTCTCTATTAAAACATGTAGTCAGTAGAGGCCAACAGAGATCCTCACGCATGCAATTTACAATTTTCTGGAGAATCAGTTTTGTTTATCATAACTCTGCATTTCCTTTGTTTGTTCATTAACCAGAACAAAAGAAGAATATTTTCAAAGATATAAGGGCTTTTCACAATATAATAAATAAATCTACTCCCAATTCCCAAAAAACCGTGATCCTCAAGCCAAAATTTCTCTTTTTTGCGAGTTATCCTTAGTCATCACGATCTTGTATTTACTTTATCTAGTTTATTCAAATGGGAAGAGGAAAATAATTTTAAAGATTTTTTTTTAGATTTACATGGTCAATGGAGCCCCATGCTGACATCAGAACCCTTGACCCTGGGACTGTGATGTCGATTTTTAGCTTTAGATTTATTGCTCTGTATAAGGATTCCAACAACTTGTTCAGGGGTTAAGAAGAAAATGTTTTTAAGATTGCATTGAAGTCCATCTCTCAGGCTCTGGAATCCAGAACGATTGCGGATCTTGAAATTCACAGTTTTCGTATCCTTAAGCAATAGATGCTTTAGGCCAAAAATTGTTGAATATTTTTCATCTGTTGAAAAAGGTTCAAAAGTTTACGACCGACACATGACAAAGACAGAAAAAGCTTTAGGTCAATTGCGTACCTTTTGTAACTCAGAAAACAGAAACGGACAGAACATACAAAGTGAAACAAAACTTAAACTAGTGAATACAGAGAGAAATTGCGTTGATACATTTCCTGTTATTTTTTCATAATACTGAATGAAGCTTTAGCCAAACTAACTTTCTGAAAGATTTGATTTACCATGTAAAGAATATAGCATACTTTGGAGTTTTTCCTCTGTTTTTGTATGCGCATCCTTCAACTGCTGAATTTCCTTTAATTTTTCTTCTCCAGCTTTCTTTTCTTGGGTGAGAGAGTCTGCCAGATATATTGAAAGGAAAATCACTATCTAACTCAAACGTCGAAAGAAGGCAAAAGATGCACTCTAATATGTTTATGCTTGATTATTTGTGCGAATAGTTGCTTTTTGTTTATTAAGAATAGCAGGTACTAGTATGTAGTTCCTTAAGAATAATAACGCTTAAAATATTTTAGAACTTTTAGAACTTTTAAATATCTTCTGAGACGTTTTGTACCATTCAAGGATTTTATTTCCTTTGAAGCTTTCCTATTCAATTCTCATTAACGACCCTCTTTGTTATAAAAAGAAAGAAGTATATGAGACTTGTAAACATGAAAGTTTTACTTTTATTTTGATCGGATAATAATAATAACAGTTAATAACACGAAAACAGTATCAATAACTGCTCAGGTATGAATTTTCAATTTAGTAAAGTGAGAAATTATTTCCAAGGCTTATATTAAAAAAAAATTTGAAAGGAGTTGATTAAACCAGCTCTAAACACTGCACCCTATGAGTTCTAATTATAGGGTAGTTTTACGCTCTAGGAGTGATCTGCCCTTAGTTCGAAGTGCAATAGAAAAAATGGTTATTTAAGTTAATTACATAATTCGTAATAGATTAAAATATTCCTAGTTTTATATTAGACCAAGAAAAAGTTTTCATTAATTTTCCCATTAATGTTAGTTCACAGCAGTGTTTCCTTTTGCGCATAGTCTAATGCAAAGCGAACATTTCTCCTGCACAATTTTAAGGTTGGTACATGTACCATACATATGTATGTTGAAAATTGAAAAAATAATCTTGATATGATATCTTTCTATGATATATTTTCCTCCAAGTCTAAAAAGTAATTTCTGTTAGTGTTTAATGCATTTTTAAGTTTAAAAATTAATTGGATATGTTAAATAGTGAAACATCTTATACTGACAATTATATTCCAGCATTCATTGTTGACCTCTTGAAAAAATCTATTACTGGGAATGGGTTAAAGGACAAATGGGGTATCCCTTGACGTTCTGGAGAGTCCCAGGGGTTGGAAAGGGCCAGTGAGCTATCCTGACCTTATTTGTCTTTTTTTATCATTGACAAACTGGAAACTGTCAGCTATTATACCTCATATCTTTGAAAATTCCACCAAATCATTACTGCGGCAAGGTAGAGGGGCCCTAGGGCTATTATTTCCCGCTATCAGAATGGGGCTGTAGTGGTACCACCATGTGGTGCCAAGTGATAATGAACTTATTTTATTTAGTTAATATAAAGGAAATGAGAGACGATCTTTAGAGACTTTTTAGATTTTTTTATAACATGATAAATGGAGCCTTATTCAAACTCCAGAACCCGTGACTCTTGGATCATGAATTTGAGTTTTAGTAGAAGACTTATTGCTTCATATAATTATTCCTAGTATCTGGTAGTTTGATGCAACAAAAACGTACTTTGGAGTTCTTTCTCAGTTTTCGTATGAGTATCCTTTAACTGCTCAACTTCCTTTGATCTCTCTTCTCCAGCTTTTCTTTCTTGACTGAGTAAGTCTGTCAGATATAGTGATAGCAAAATCACTATCTAGCTCATATGTTGGAAGAAGGCAAAAATTGTATTATATACTGAAAGGATTAAGAAACGCATATTAAACTTTTCAGTTAAATTAAAACAATTATTTCGAATATGTTTTTCAGCATTTTTATCATACATTTTAATTCATCTTTAATCAACAAGTGACCAAAATTTTGTGCGATTTTGAGTGATAGTTCCTGAGATATTGATATCAATATGGTGACACCCCCCAAAAATAAAACCAAAAATTCTCATAATCTCCCTTTTGCAACAGTAAAAAACTTGATTTTCCCGTGCATTGAGTTCACCAGAGCATTTATTTTTTCATAGCATAATTAGTCAATCCTTCCGACGGTAGTCTTAATGGCTGAGATTAGCTGTATTATTCCAAAGTCAACAAATCCCCCGCTCAATCGAATCCTGCGAATTTTCGATTTAGGATAGAATATACAGAACCCAGCAGGTTTGTTACTTGTGAATGTTTGTAAAAAAGTATCGACAAATATTAGCTACATTTTTTCAGTGTAAACATGCTAAAAATCATTACGCAAATGACGCGTACGAGCGCGTTTGAGAGTAAAATCGACGTAAGCTGGACAAGCACGCGGCCCAAATTAGAGCGGAGAGTTTCTGTCAGTTTAGGGTGAAAAAAGTGAGTATGTTTGTCTGCTGTATAAATATCAGTTTCGGTGATAATGCCTTAAAATCCGATAACCGAGGTGGCGTGATGAAAGGCCATATCTTGTTGTGACGTTGGTACGCGCGAACGTCACCGTCATGGTTGGTTGGAAACATTTCAAGTTCACTCTCTGACAACCAAAAAACACTTTTATTTGATTTAAAAGTTGAAAACAATCAGTACAGCAGCATGTTTTTGCCTTTTTATTCACTTATGCAATATTGAATTCAATTACTAAACTCACAGTAGATTCCGTCAGCCATACCACGATTGCAAGAAATCTATACTGACTGCAAATATGCAAAAACAATGTCTATAATTCTAATGTATAGTATGGTACTACAAAATTTTATTAGAAAATTATCATCATTAACATGCACGTGTTTTTGTCTTTTTATCATTTCCCCTACGTGATGCCATACATTTCAAAGTTGAGTAGTTTTGACAAGTGATTTTAGTGCAAAGTAACAAAAATAAACATCTGACCAATTTTCATAATTTGCGGTCACATAGTCAAAAAATTTTCCCATATTATGTTCTTGTGCGTTTCTTTTTCCTTTCAGTATAATATGTTTATGCTTGGTTATTCATTGAAATAATTTTAATGTTTATAGATAATTACGGATATACACTTCCTTAAGGTTTCGTCAAAGGTCAACATGTTCAAAAAATCATTTTTATGATAGCCCAAACACTATGTGAGGTATAAAGTTTAAACTTTTACAGTTTATAAATTTTTCATTTATATACAGATAGAAAGTATCACTTGATAAAAAAAATACTCCGAAAAAATATTAATTGAGAAAAATTCTTCTTAAAAATGCATATTTTTAAAAAAAAAATACACCTAATTGATTCCGTGCTAAATGTTAAGACTTGAAAGTGAAAGTACATTGCAAATGGCGGATTCTATAGGAGTCTTGTCTTTATATTTGGCATGCTTTCAATAACAGCCTTTCAGAGACCATTCACGTTCAACTTGCCTTTCAATGATAAACATATATTATTTCTGCAATGATGTTTTTCACAAAAAGGACAGAATTATGCAGGTGCATTTTTTTTTAAATATGCACAATTTTTAAACAATTTTTCTTTAAAAAAATCTTTTTTTAAAAAATATTTGTTATCAATTGATACTTTTTATCTATTTTAAAATCAATGATATATTCATAAATCGTAAATGCTTTGACTTTATACCACACATAGATTTGGAGCTATTGTAAAAATTGTTTTTAGACATGTCGACCTTTGACGAAACCTTAATAGTTATCAGGATCATATACTTTATTACTAAAATCATCTTTGAAAAGCTTTGTACCATGCAAGGCTTTTATTTCCTGTTCTTGTTTTTCTATTTTATCCTCACTGACGACTTTCTCTGCTATATAAATAGAAGCATTCACATGTACATATGACACATAAACTTTTTTAACCTATGTTTTTTAAAAACATTTTACTGTTCCATAAAGAAAATAAAACATAAAAAGGTAGTATGAGGCAATGGATTTTCTGAAATTATTTTCGTAGCTTATTTTCACGCAACTTTTAATATGAAATAATTGGTATTTTTTATTTTAAACTGTGATGTTTAATCTTATCACATCTTATTTCGAGTTACATCGGGTGACACTGTGGACCAAAGGACATGCCTATTATCTGCCAGAATTTTTTTTTTAAAAATGTACCTTTTTTCTGTTAGACTACATTTGTTTCTTCTTGAAGTTATTTTCTTTCACTTTCATGAATTTGTTTATTATGTATGCAATATATTAATAACAAAGATATAGAAGTAAAAAAAACTCTTTACAAACGGAACTGCGGAATCAGATAGGAAACTGAATGTTTAAAAAGGTTTATCAAAACAGATAACAATAAAGCAGAAAAATATATAAATTCATAAATGCATAAAAAAGAAATTGGACATATTTTCAAAGCTAAAGAATAAATTTTAAATGACTGATCCATCGTATGGATTATTTCAATGAAATATCCTGCTATTTACAAAATATTATAATTTTTAATGATTATATATATAAATAAAATTCTTACCATGACTTTCTTCGAGTTTTCTTTTCAATTCTTCATTTTCTTGATTGGCTTTCTCTAGCATCTCTAAAAATTTAAATCGCTTGAAACATTATTTACAAAAAAAAACATATTTCTTTCTTTATCACTGACAATTAAATGAATATAATAAATATACTCTTTTAGTTTGTTAGTTACAGAAAAAAATACATAACTGGCAAAAGCCGATTTTGCATTTCGGAGGGGGATATCCGTCACAGTAAACTATTCATTCGATGAGTAGATATGACGTCATTATCTATTTCAACTTTCTTTTTCCCGTACTCTAAGGCTTTAGCAAAATTATGTAAAAAAAAAAAAAGGTATTTTCATGGCATTGAATTTAAAATCATTTGAAAAGTAACCCTGGTACCTAAATAAAATTTGATATTTTGAAGAAGATGTCATGAACATACACATTACCGTTTTCGGAGAGACTGCAGGAAATCTAGATCATTCCTTTATCGAATGTGAAAAAAAACTCCCATATTCATGACTGGTTTTCTTAATTTCTCATTGAAAAGGACAATTAAAATTTGATTTTTCATCCTGTTTACTCACAAATTCTGATCCAAAACACCTTATTTCGCCAAGCTCAAGTTATAAAGCATCATTTAAGAAATTTATTTCTCAAATATGATAAATATGTAGGCATCTTTCATTTCCTAAATCTTGACCTTAAACTTACATACAATATTTTTAAAAACTAAAGCCTTATCTAAAAAAAGACTAATGCAATACTTGATATCGCGATTACTTAATTTAGCGGAAATCTTTCGTGTTGGAGATGGGAGATGTATGTTGGATGGGGGCAATGTACTACTGTATACAATGTAAGATCGATCATTGTGAAATGTGAATAGGCAGATGAGAAAGAAATTCTGGTGAAATATCTTGCTAAACATTTGCTGAAGCAGCCTAATGAATATTTGATGAGGAGCTAATTCTGATTTCTTACACGTTTCACGATACATTTCACAAAGGGGACTTTCTTTATATTTATACTTCATGAAGAAATATTTCTAACCGACGGTGTTCAGATTTTAGAACGCAGTTCGCAGTTTGCAATTCAAAAGTGAACTGCGTTCTAGAAAGCAGTTTGCAATTAAAATTTTAACTTAAGCTGTGTGTTCTGATATTTTGAAGGGGGAGGGGGTACTAGGGGTCAGATACCACCTCTATGAAAAAATGGTGATGGTACCTTCTCGAGTTTCCGAGACATGGCCCTCCACTTTTTAGCCCTACTGTATAATACTATACGAATAAACATCGGGCTCGGAGACATCGAGGTCCCCTACACTGAAATTTTGAGGGTGGGGCATTAGGGATCACATACCACTTATTCAAGAAAAACGGTGATGGTACCATCTCTAGTTTCCGAGATATGGCCCTCCAGTTTTTAGCCCTACTAAATAATACTATACAAATAAACATCGGGCTCGGAGATATCGAAGTTCCCTACACTGGGGTATGCAATTTTGAGGGTGGGGCACTAGGGCTCAGATACCTCTTGTATGAAAGAAATGGTGATGGTACCGTCGCTAGTTTTTGAGATATGGCCCTCCAGTTTTCAGCCCTACTAAATAATACTATACGAATAAACACCGGGTTTGCAGACATCGAAGTCCCCTATCCTGGGGTATGAAATTTTGAGGGTTGGGCACTAGGTGTCAGATACCACTTGTATAAAAAATGGTGATGGTATCATCTCTAGTTTCCGAGATATGGCTCTCCAGTTTTTAGCCCTACTATATAATTCTATACGAATAAACATCGGACTCTGAGACATGGAATATATCTTCTACATTCCTATAAATAGCAGACAAACCATTTTGTCATTCTTTTCTTTGGAAAAACCCCCTTGATTTTATACAAAACTATATTTAGCTTTCACATGTGATACCTGTTAATAGTCAATTGTATTTACGTCAGAAATTGAAAAAAAAAACAACATAGAGTTTGCTTTCCGATTGTTTAGGTGTGAATATTTTGATTTTTTAAAAATATTTTATTTCAATAATTTTCATCTTATTCACTTCTGAAATTTTATTTCAACTATAGTCATTTCGGATATATATGTTATTTCACAAAAATATGTCATCTAAAATTAATTGATTACATATGTGCATAATTTTAATAATTCGGGATTTTAGGGTTTACCATTTTTATAAGAATCCTGCAATTAAAAAAAAGGGGGGGGGGTTACAGTGGAAGAATTTAAAAATAATCATAGTGGAAAATTATATCCAATATTTAGAAGATATCAATGCATATGAGTTATAATGAAAATGTTTTTATAATTTTAGATTTCTTTCTCCATGAATATGAAAAATTTATACAGCAAGATTTAAAATTTAAATTCCTTTTTTTTTAAGTTGTAAAAATTTTACTATCAACTTTTGTTTGATGTTATACAGATAAAGCCCTTTCATGATGTGTATCCATACATGAAGATACAGTTGTGTACATAGATTTCATAGAAGTAGAAAATACTCTTTTTTATGAAGTCGATATATATACGTGTAGATTGACTGTATGAGAGAACTACCCGGTAGGTTTGTTAACTTTTTAACTGAAAAAATAATTTGTACAAGCCATAAGTTTTCTCTTTCATCTTTTTATCCACCAAACGAAGTTTTGAGTATAATCGAATTAACTTGTCCGTCTAGCTGTCTGTCCGACTTTATAGCTGTCTGAGTCCGGTCCACATATATCTTTTGATGAAATTTACGAATTTACTTCTACCTACAAAAATTGCTCATGGCCTAAGGATGTGTCATGGCCTTAACCGGAGGTCAGTTTGGCAAGTTCAAGGTCACTGAAAAAAAACTTTTTCATAAATCGTGTCCGGCCCATATCTTATGTATACACTTAGTGAGTTCCCATTTTACACTAAGATTGCTTATGACCTGAGATTGTGCTATGACTTGACTAAAAGCACATTTGTGCAAGTTCAAGTTCAACTTTAAGTAAAGGTTCATAATTATAGTTCCTGTGCAAAAAAACCTGAATCTACCACTTTATACAAAGATTGCTTCGGACCAGACGGTGTGTTATGACATTGACCCAAATTATTTTGTGAAAGTTTAGTGTGACTAACACACAGACGTGTTACTGTGCATGGAAATTCTGATAGTATTTCTAGGAGACAATGCATACCAGCCAACCTTATTAAAATAACATCAGAAAGCCAAAGACCTATTGCCCCCTGTGCAAGACCTGTGGTTCTTTATACTCTAAACTGTAGATCAGTGAGAAATAAGACCGATTCCATCTGTGATCTTATAATATCAAATGATATTGACTTACTTGCATTAACAGAAACCTGGCTCGGGGAATCTGATCAGTGCGTCATATCAGAACTCTTGCCGGATGGGTACAAATTTATTCATAAAGCGAGGAATAATGGTCGAGGTGGCGGAGTAGCCCTCGTTTACAAGAGCACCATGGATATTAAAGCTGTGAGTAGAGAAGATACATTCACACACTTTGAATACCTGGAATGCGTCATTAACTTCACTCGCCTATGTATCATATACCGACCTCCTCCATCTAAGAAGAACCAGCTAAGGAATTCTGTCTTTTTCGACGAATGGTCCCACTTTCTGGACAGTGTGGTGGTTGATCACAGGAAATTAATTATTACTGGTGACCTCAATTTCCATTTGGATAATGTGCAGGATCCTGAGGGTGTCAAATTTCTAAGGATGTTAGATGATCATGGATTGGTTCAGCACGTGAAGGAATCAACGCATTCTGGAGGCCATATTCTGGATGTGGTGATATTGAGGGATAGCAGCTCTGTCCAATATGGTGAACCGTGTGTAACAGACCCAGGACTATACGACAAGAATGGTAACCCTGCTGGTGACCATCTAGCCATCTGCTCAAAACTCACACTATCCAAGCCGGCAAGGGAGCGTAAGTCTATTAAATTTAGAAAATTACGGGATATTGTAATCAGTGACCTAAGCAATTCGATCCGCTTTTCTTTCGAATTACAGAAAGGTGAAAATTCGGTGGAAAATTCTGTGAATCTATATAATATAACTCTTCAAAACATTCTAGATTCTCTTGCACCTGTACAATCAAAAGTGATTACCATTCATCCTGACTGTCCATGGTACACCAGTGAGCTAAGAGCTGCTAAGAGGGAAAGGAGAAAGGCAGAGAGACAAATGCGTAGAACTGATTTGACTGTCCATAAGGAAATTTACCGCAGTCATTGTACCCAGGTATCTAAACTTGCTATTCACTGTAAGAGGAGTTACTATGCAAGCAAAATTGTGGAGATGGGCTAGAATCAGAAACAACTGTATCGCCTTACAAACAGACTTATGGGAGCCAAGTCCGATGTTGTATTGCCGGCACATCAATGTGAAGAAATACTGACCAACTCCTTCGGAGAATTCTTCCAGGCTCAGATTCAGAAGATAAGAAATGAACTGTGTAATAGTAGTAAGATAGGCATTGATCCACTAAAGAATGATAATGAGTTTACTGGTGTTCACCTGCATGCTTTTGAACCTGCATCTCAAGATGAGATCCGTGTCATGATCATGTCAGCATCTCCTAAGTCCTGTGAACTCGATTCCATGCCATCATTCTTGCTGAAATCATGCCTTGCTATGGTAACGGACATTATAAATCATTCCCTAAATCAGTCTGTTGTTCCATCATCCTTTAAGCAGGCTGTTGTTCGTCCTCTCATCAAGAAAACCGGCTTAGATCCAGAGGAGTACCGCAACTACAGACCTGTCTCAAACCTTTCCTTCCTCTCCAAAATTCTTGAAAAAGTTGTTGCTAAACGTCTTGATCATCACCTAGAATCAAATTACCTTCATGACAATGTACAATCAGCATATCGCCCATTTCACTCTACTGAAACAGCTTTACTTAGAGTCCATCACGATATTGTTGCAGCTTTAGATTCTGGTTCATGTGTGCCATTAATTATGTGACCTATCTGCAGCTTTTGATGTCATCGACCACTCCATTCTGATAAATCAACTAGAAATTGGTTTTGGCATATCTGGCTCGGCCCTCGCATGGATCAAGTCGTGCCTATCAGGAAGGACGCATAAAATTGCCATTGGATCTTCTTTTTTCAAGGACTACCATTTTAGATGTGGTGTACCACAAGGATCTGTGTTGGGTCCAAGGTTATATTCCAATTTTTCCAGACATATTGGTAACATATGTTCCAAAAACAACATACACCATCATTGTTATGCTGATAATACCCAAGCTTATCTGATTTTTAAACCCAGGAACAACTGGAATAATACCGCTTTGAGACTTGAAACATGCCTGGAAGAAATCAAGCAGTGGATGTGTTCCAACATGCTAAAACTAAACCAGGACAAAACAGAATTTATAGTTTTTACTCCGAAACAACAACTCAAGGAGTCTCCATATTACCATCTGAACTTTAGTGACACCATCGTGAGAGAGGCGACCAGTGTAAAGAGCCTCGGGGTGTGGTTTGATAAGTCTCTTAGCATGCAAATGCAAATTTCCTCGGTGTCTCGTGCATGCTATTACCAGCTTAGGAACATTGGGAGAATACGTCCATTGATTACAGAGGATGCCTGCAAGACCCTGGTCTGTTCTCTTGTGACATCTAGGCTCGACTATGCCAACGCTCTCCTCTATGGCATAAATACAACCGAAATAGCCAAATTACAAAGAATACAGAACACAGCAGCACGCATTATTACTCGTTCCAGGAAGAGGGAGCACATTACTCCGATCCTTGTTTCCCTTCATTGGCTTCCAATTGACAAACGCATCTAGAACAAAATTCTTATTTATACTTACAAAGCAATCAACAACATAGCACCAAAATACATTGCAGAGCTCATCACCGTATATCAACCTGGTCGTTCCCTTAGATCGGCAAACAAGCTGTCACTGCAAAGACCACATTGCCGAACGCGAACGTCAACCTATGGGAATAGACGTTTTGACGTGGCCGCTGCATCCCTCTGGAACTCTTTACCTCCACATCTGGTTTTATGCCCATCTTTGAACACTTTTAAAAAACATCTGAAAACTCATCTTTTTAGGGAAGCATTCGGTTAAATTTTTATCTTTATGTGTCAAATATAGACTGTTATTATTTATTTATTTATGTATTTATGTTTAAAGATTTCTGACTTTAAATATTTGGTTATTTTTAATCTTCTGAAATTTCTTATGCTCTATTGTATGCAGTTTTCTCTTTTCGTGTTTTGATTTCGTTTAATCATCATTTTGCAAAAATATTTTTAATTTTTAAAATGGTTATCAACACTAAATTTTATTTTCTTATGCTATTCAACAAAATTTTTATTCTTGATGTTGTATTTATGAATGTATTTTAACTATGTTGTACAGCGCTTTAGAGTAATTGTGTTTATTATATAAGGCGCTCTATAAATTTTGTATAATAATAATAAAAGAAAAAGTGCATAATTTGTGGATAGTCCATATTTTACTTAGGGATAAATTTGGTGGGTTTTTCTTTTATACAAAGATTGCGTTTGACTTGAATTTTTGACTTGATCTTTATTCAAGGTGTTTTGTGCACGTTTAATGTCACAGGAAGAAAGTAGAAATATGTTCATAGAACATGAATGCCCGGCCGAAGGTATATTAGTAATGCAACATGAAAATTTATATGAAATTTGTTTAAAATATCTTGAAAAGTGATGCAGTTGAATTGCTTACATCAGTATGTATCAGCATATGAAGTTTGACACTAATTAAGAGAAGTGAGGTCAAGGTCAAATGAAAGATCAAGGTAAAAAATGTTGATATAATTGAATTGCTTACATCAGTATGTTACACCATATGAAGTTTGAACTAATTTAAGGTATAGATCAAGCAAAGGCCATGGTCAAAAACTTTTGATACAGTTGAAAAGCTCTCATCCGTATGTATCAGCATATTAAGTTGAAAAAAACAAAACATTATGAATAGTTTCTTTGAAATTGACATAAACACAATTTGATAGAGTGAGGTCCAGGTCAAAGGAAATGTCAAGTTCAAAATGTTGATGTAGTTGAAATGTTTACATCAGTATGTATCGGCATATTAAGTTTGACGCTAATTTTGGAAAAGTGACGTCAAAGGAAAGGTCAAAGGTCAAAATTGTTGATGCAGTTGAATAGTTCTCATCAGTATATGAAGTTTGATAAAATATCGTGGATGGTTCCTTTAAAACTGAGCTTAACACTAGTATAAGAAAAGTGTGGTCAAATTTCAAAGGAAAGGTCAAGGTAAAAAATTTTGATGCAGTTGAATAGGTTTTATCAGTTTTTATCAGTATATGAAGTTTGATAAAAAAATTCTTGTATAGTTTCTTTAAAACTAAGCTAAAAACTAATTGAGAAAAGTGTGGTCAAGGTAAAGGAAGGGTCAAGGTCAAAAACTTTGATGCAGTTGCATAGCTCTCATCAGTATGTCTCAACATGTGAAGTTTGATAAAAACACCTTGAATGGTATGTTTAAAACTAAGCAAAACACTAATAAAAAAAAAGTGAGGTCAAGGTCAAAGGAATGGTAAACATCTAAAATATTGATGCAAATGAAAAGCTCTCATCATTATGGATCAGTTCATGAAGTTTGAAAAAAAAATATATTGGATGATTTCTTTAAAACTGAACTAAACACTAATTTATGAAACATGTGGTCAAGGTCAACGGACAGGTCAAGGTATAATAAGCTGCATAGCTGTCATCAGTATTTATCAACATGTGAGCTATATCTCAGAAACTACAGATGGTACCATCGCCATTTTTTTCACTAAAGTGGTAACTGACAACTAGTAGGCTACCCTAAAAATTTCAGACCCTACGGTAGGGGACTTCGATGTCCCCGAGCCCGATATTTATTCGTATAATATTATATAGTAGGTCTTAAAACTAGATGGCCATATCTCGGAAACTAGAGAAGGTACCATCACCATTTTTTTCATACAAGTGGTTTCTGACCCATTTTATTCCACCCACAAAATTTC
Organism: Saccostrea cuccullata; assembly: GCF_032062105.1. Taxonomy (NCBI): domain Eukaryota; kingdom Metazoa; phylum Mollusca; class Bivalvia; order Ostreida; family Ostreidae; genus Saccostrea; species Saccostrea cuccullata. The sequence goes on from NW_026931616.1 coordinate 39,785, forward strand.
AGACCCCAGGGTAGGGGACTTCGATATCCCCGAGCCCGATGTTTATTAGTATAGTATTATAATACTAGGGCTAATACTGGAGGGTCATATCTCGGAAACTAGAAATGGTACCATCACCATTTTTCAAAGATGTGGTATCTGACCCCTAGTGCCCAACTCTCAAAATTTCAGCAACAGGCTAGGAGACTTCTATGTCTCCGAGCCCGATGTTTATTCGTATAGTATTATATAGTAGGGCTAAAAACTGGAGGGCCATATCTCGGAAACTAGAGATGGTACCATCAACATTTTTTCATAGAAGTGGTATGTGACCCCTAGTGCCCAACCTTTAAAATTTCAGGCCCCGTGGGGATCCGGGTTAGAATAGGTCCCCAGTACCCCCTTGCTTGTCGTAAAAGGCGACTAAATGGGGCGGTCTTTCGGATGAGACCGTATAAACCGAGGCCCCGTGTCACAGCAGGTGTGGCACGATAAAGATCCCTCCCCGCTTAAAGGCCGTAAGTGCCGAGCATAGGCCTAAATTTGCAGCCCTTCACCGGCAATGGTGACGTCTCCATATCAGTGAAATATTCTGGAGAGGGACATTAAACAGTATACAATCAATCAATCAATCAAAATTTCAGACCCCAGGGAAGGGGACTTCTATGTCTCCGAGCCCGTAAAGTATTATATAGTAGGGCTAAGAACTGTAGGGACATATCTCGGAAACTAGAAATGGTACCATCAACATTTTGTAGGGGACATCGATGTCTCCGAGCCCGATGTTTATTTGTATAATATTATATGGTAGGGCTAAAAACTGGAGGACCATATCTCGGAAACTAGAGAAAGTACCATCACTATTTCTTCATAGAAGTGGTATCTTACCCTTGTATCCCACCCTCAGAATTCCAGACCCCAGGGTAGGGGACTTCGATGTCCCCGAGCCCGATGTTTATTCGTATAGTATTATATAGTAGGGCTAAGAACTGTAGGGCCATATCTCGGAAACTATAGATGGTACCATCACAATTTTTTCATAGAAGTGGTATCTGACCCCAAGTACACCAACCTCAAGATTCCAGACCCCAGGGTAGGGGACTTCGAAGTCCCCGAGCCCGATGTTTATTCGTAAAGTATTATATAGTAGGGCTAAAAACTGGAGGGCCATATCTCGGAAACTAGAGATGGTACCATCACCATATTTTTTTTCATAGAAGGGGTATCTGACCCCTTGTACACCACCCTCAAAATTTCAGACCCCAGGATAGGGAACTTCGATGTCCCCGAGCCCGATGTTTATTCGTATACAGCTTACTCCACTTATATTGAACTCGCTTATTTTGAAATTCCGGTTATTTTGAAGTAGAAATAAATCCCCCGTTTTTGCCTCTCATATTCTTTGCATTAAAATGACGGTTATATTGAAATCGGATGTATTGATATTTCGCTTATATTGAAGCCACTGATAGGTCCTCAAAGGTGATAATTAGTTGTCTTCATAACGGTTATAATGAAGTACTCCCTGGCGGCTGACGTTTCGGTTGGTGACAGTAATTATGCCTGATTGACCAGTTGATATACAAAGGTGTGAATAATTAAGTTTTTACCTTATGCGTTTTTATACTGCATGATCTTACGAAAATAAATTCTTCACTGTTAAATTCTTTGCGTCCACGTATATTATACGGACATATCGAGACTAAACAGCTAAACGTAATATAGTAACCCCCACATATCTAGGGAAAAACATAACTTTGAAATTAAATACGTACTGTTAATGGCTATTGCTATGTCTAAATTCGAAATAACTAAGGTATTAACCCGAGTACACTTACGATTAAATACAAGCAGCGTTCAGCAGTACTCAACCTTTAAGTTCGGTGAATTTTCTCCAAAACGTAAATAAATGCGGGGAATAATAATGAAGGGTGAAGATTGTCTTTTCAATGAAACAGAAATTAAAAAAAAATATTTAAACCTTCAAGGACTCATATTCTATGTAATCTGTTCACTGTTATAGCTAAATGATGACAAATTAATTTGTTCTGGTTGCTCTTCTTTATTTAAGATCGGGATTGAACTTGTAAAAATGGCGGCTTCACGATTTCGCTTATATTGAATTACGGATATATTGAAATAATTTGCATGGTCCCCTGAATTTCAATATATCCGGAGTAGGCTGTAATATTATTTTGAAGGGCTAAAAACTGGAGGGCCTTATCTCGGAAACTAGAGATGGTACCATCACCATTTTTTCAAAGAAGTGGTATCTGACCCTAAGTACCCCACCCTAAAAATTTCACACCACACAGCTTAAGTTAAAATTTTGAATTGCGAATTGCGTTCTAGAACGCAGTTCACTTTTGAATTGCGGACTGCGTTCTACATGTAAAATCTGAACGCCCTAACCGACGTGTATATATTCATGAAAATATTACGAGTTTCCATGATTGGAAAATAACGGAAAAATCTGTCGCCAATTCAATGTGTTTATATTGGCCTAACAATTAGCATTAAACTCGTGTTTTACAGGAGATGTGTTTGCTCTGGTCCTGATTTGTTTTGTTTGATTGGAATTTTGAGCTTAAAAATGTTCGTCATCTCCCTTTATATTTTATTGTTCTAAATTTCTAAAATACACGACTTTAGGAAATTACATACATGTATTTAATAATGATACAAAATAAAAGAAACTAACAACAAGGATTCTTTTGAGATCCTTGAATATAGAATATTTAATATAATATATCAGATAAATCTAATTAATAGAGAAAAATTTATTACAATGTACATGTACGCACCTGAGTTTAGAGGCTGAATTTCTTTATCTTCATCCTCCTCTTCATGTACACCTTTTATTCAAGTTAAGTAAGTCAATATGTAAAACTGAAGTAAGTGTATTTGAAATCATTGTGACTCTCTAAACTTCATTATCAAACTGTTCTAAACAATCATATTTTTAATTTTAAAAAACTATAGATAAAATAGATTAAATTGCATTGCTATCTGATTAATGTGAAATTTTTTTATTTCTTAATTCGTAGCAAAAATTCCTTTATGAAGATATATAGTATTACTTAGAATAAAAGTTTTTAAACTTTGCTAAAAAATAAAGTATAAAGATTGTTTTGCATTTCTCATAAGATATTTATGAATTTACTATTTAGAAAAAACTTGTTGAAATGAACTTTTCTCCAACAAGGGTTTGAGTAAGATATAAAACAATTCATATTGAATTTCGTGATATGAGTTTTATTGTTCGAATATGAATGATAAATTCTAAAACAAAAAATTAATTAGGTGAATTATGTTTTGAATTACATTATTATTTGACTGTTTACTTCAAATCTATTGTGATAGATTATCTAGCACAACACTCTTTTTAATAGAGGCTTCAAATTATTTGATTAACATTTTATTTTGTATGCCAAGCAAAAAAATGACCTTGAACTGATACTATTTCTTAAAATAGGATAATAAGACAAACGAATTCATTGTGGAAATGGCATGATTTGGAAGAAAACTTTTTTAAAAGTCTAATAGTAAACGAGAGGAATCAAGCAATAAGTTGTAAGAAAAAACGTCATTCTGGTATAACTAAAGTACCTCTTTTACAGATTTTCCTCAAAATCCTCTCTCGATATCTCCATATCAATATATGTATAACGATCGTTAAGACTACAAATAATATATCTATTGCAACAACAATCCCGGCGATGTCATCCGATCTGTAAGAAAGAACAATTTTGTAAGTTCAAATATTTCATAAAAATTAATTTATCATATGTATACGTTCATAAAAATGACTAAAACATTTTTTCAGCGTGAAATCGGTACCTGCATTCTTTATCTAGTGTTGCTGGTGGTGTAGGAGTTGTTCTTGTTTGGTTTCTAACATCATATGGGTAGCATCTCTGATCTAGTTAGGAATAATTGTTGTATGATACAGTGTAGTAATTCATCGAGTTTTCATGAATTTTATCCGTAAATATTCATTATACAGGATATTCATGTATTCTTTAAGTGAAAAATCCAAACTAGTAGTTAACCTCAACTTCACTCTTTAAAGTCCGTTACTGCTAAATTTGATATAAAATGGAAAAGATGCATGAAAGGCAAATAGTGCAAACATGATAATGTGTAAATATCTGTGCATAAAGCATGCATTTATTATTATAGGATTTCAAGTTCTTTTTTCATAAATTTTCTATGCCTTTGTACTGAATAAAAATGCTAAGTTAGTGAGTACAAAGTCATGAGTTTAAACATCGATAAAATCTGGGGGGGGGGGGGGGGGACATATACTGAAAGGAAAAAGAAACGCGGGATAGCATAATTTTCGAAAAATGTTCGAAAATTGGTCAGATGAGAAATCTAGTAACTTTGCACCAAAATCAGTGTTCAGAATTACCATTACTAGTATGACGTCAGGTAGGGAAAACGCTAAAAAGCCAAAAGACAAGTGCAATGGGGTCTGGTTTTCGAATTGCCTAATTAATGAAAACGGCAACAACGGTTTACTAAGCAGTTTCTTGTAAAATTTCCACGATAAAACTTAATAATCCGTTGTCAGAGGGGGCCTGGAGTGGTTTTCAATCAACCGTGACGATGACGTTAACGCAAAACAGAGTCATGTTACGAGTGGTTTATTCGTCCTGCCATCGGTTAAATCACCAACTTACTACTACAAAAACCGCCTTTTATACAGTAGACTATTATAATCATATTAATTTACATTCACACGAAAAATGAAAGAAAAAAATCCACAATTTGTTTTTTTTGAGCAGGTCAACTAACTGTTATGTTTCTCTCACTTGCGCATGCGCGCGTCTTCTGACTAATTTTTTGGCGTCGTTACCCATGCCCAGTATAGCCAGGGTTTGAAAGACAAACACTTTGATGAATTCCATGCAAAGGAGAAATAAGGCTCATGGCAGATGCGCAGGAGAGACATTGATGATAATGAGAGTTTCCGATTTTCAATTTCAATAATGGGGTTGGGGGGTATCGTCATATGAGGTTAAATAACTCATGAATTATCAGACAACATACCTAATGGGATTTTGGTCATATATTTTTGAAAGGTGATTTTGAAAGTTAGGTTGGAATACTGATAAAAATAAAAGCAGAATATATTTAATTCACCTCAAAAGTTTACCTAGCATTTATTTTTCCTTTCAGTATAAAACTCTTACAATTCCTGTTACGAAGTTTAAAAATATTTTCTCCTTGAAACCTCTCTATAATGCGTTTTTTCTGTACATTGTAGAAATATTTTACGCCAAGAGGTGGAAATGAAAAGTAATCGAGATTAAAAATCGACATAGTTCAACATTCAAAGCATTCAATAAACTAAACAGAAAAAATGTCTTCGAATATTGCTTGAGTCAACAAATTTCGTAAATATATATATTGTAAAAAATTGACTTCATGACTTCAGAGGAGTTGTCCATGTTGACATTAACAACAAACGCTTTAAATCGGAAGAAGCAGACCGGCGACACCCTTTGTTCAAAAATGGAAGATAATATAGGATGTAGATAAATATAATTAGAATGGTAATAAGGCAAGAGTCTGAGGTATGTTTCCCTTTCCTGTAATTGCTACTTAGAATTTCTGTTTTGCTCAATTAGCATGATTAGGAAATATATGGAGATAACAAACAGTATTCCAGCTCAAATGTCCATTAAACAATACAAAATAGGATCAAAGCAAACACTGACCTCCGATACATCAGAGATGCATCAGGTGTCATGGAGGAGTGAGCGTCACCGAGGATGATTAAAATTCGTATCAATCTTGATCTGACAGTGACGTTACCATAATATTCCCGTCACAGTCCTGTTTGTCGACGGTTTTTTTATTTAAATTTAAGTTTCTGTAATTGTTTACCTGAAACAGACTCGAAGTAACAGTTTGTTTCAATTTAGAGTTTTAAATGTTTTGTAAAATCTAGCTGAAGAAAGTAGTTTTGACTGAGAGATTTTATTGATGTGTAAACTTTCTCTTGACTTCGTTCTCGTCCAATCAAAACACAGGAAATCAATAAATTAAATTACAGTTGAAATTATCATATATCAACCATTGCAAACTTTTATCCACGGAAAAAAAATTGAGAATTTGAAAATGATTTCTTGTTCGTAAAATCCGTCTATATTAAGAGTTGAAATTTTTTATGCGTTAGAGAATTCGTAAAGGGATTAAACTTTGATATTAGCAAGTATTAAAATCACACCTTAACAAAAGTACTTTAATAAACTTACTTTTTTCTATGGATAACTATAGTACCAGATGTTTCCTTTATGTCATAGAAAGTCAGAACATAATATTTCATTGAAAATGCTGAAAGACTGTTTGAGAAATCGCTTGGATACGACAGACAGAACAACAGACAGACGGACAAGGAGAAAGACCTTAATCACCTGCACATGGGTATCATGTGTCTCATTTAATTCGATACCCAAGAACAATTTCCTACACAGACAAGTATTGGGAAACAAGTTGACCATTTTTGGTCCATACAATGACCTTGTCAGCAAATCAGTTTATAGTTAAGTCAACTGCTGACTGACAATTTTATTGATTGATTGTATACTGTTTAACGTCCCTCTCCAAGATATTTCACTGATTTGGAGACGTCACCATTGCCGGTGAAGGGCTGCAAATTTAGGCCTATGCTCGGCACTTACGGCCTTTGAGCAGGGAGTTATCTTTATCGTGCCACACCTGCTGTGACACGGGGCCTCGGTTTATACGGTCTCATCCGAAGGACCGCCCCATTTAGTCGCCTTTTACTTCAAGCAAGGGAGTACTGAGGACCTATTCTAACCCGGATCCCCACGGGGCCTGACAATTTTATACTAATTGTTAGGCCAGTTTTTACACACTAAACTAACTACTGATATTTCCCGTTTTTCGTGACCGTTTGCCAGTAGATGAGTACTCTTCCATGACCCTGGTCCCATCTTTTATGTTTCAGACGTCCGTTCTGAGCCCTAATTGTATTGTTTGAATGGACTTTTGAGTTTGATTACCGTTCTTTTACCCCCATTCTTTATTAGTTCAAATATTTTACACCAACAATTATGATATATTGCAATAGACATACATTTGTAAGCTTCACTGGACTTGTATCTTACAGGGCATTGTTCAGATCCATGATATTTATTACATTCGTATCCATCGTAGTACGTTTCAACAATTTGC